>NC_051086.1:53874191-54119572 GCF_004664715.2 Peromyscus leucopus
GGATGGAGCAAGCTTTCCTGTTGCCTCTAGGAAGCATCCATATGGAATTGCTTCCCCCGACTAACATCTTCCAGTGGCTCCTCACTGAATCAGGAAACATCCCATTCCATCACTGTGGCCCACAAGTAGGACCACTGTATAATTTATTGTCCTACCCCAAACACTGTTGAAAGAGGAAGGGAGCCGGGAGATAGACACCTTTGATTTCAGCACTGGGGGGGCAGAGGCAAGTGGATCTCTGTGAGTTCAGGGCCAGTCTGATTTGAACATCAAGTTTCAGGTCAGGCAGAGCTACATAGAGACCCTGTCTCAAAAATTTTTTTTTTTTGTTTTTTTTTTGTTTTTTTTTGTTTTGTTTTTCGAGACAGGGTTTCTCTGTGTAGCTTTGCGCCTTTCCTGGGACTCACTTGGTAGTCCAGGCTGGCCTCGAACTCACAGAGATCCACCTGGCTCTGCCTCCCAAGTGCTGGGATTAAAGGCGTGCGCCACCACCGCCCGGCCAAAAAATTTTTTTTAATTAAATAAAAAAAAAAGAAGAAGAAGGAAGAAAGAAAGGACAGCTGGAAATCTGATGATAGATGTGAACAGGACCACTCGAGGCAGATCAGGATGGAAAGCTACTTTGGAACATGACCCCAGCCTCATCAACCTCACGTGCCATGGCTTCCCTGTTTTCAGAGCTCTCAACATGCTGCTCTCAACCATCCATAACTCCAATTCCAGGGGGTCTGATGCCCTCTCTGACCTCAACAGATCCTGCATGCATGTGGTGCACAAATATACATTCAAGCAAACACACATTAAAAATAAAATCTTTAAAAAAAAACCCATTAGTTTAAAAAAGAAAATATTCAAAATAAAACCAAACACAACAAAAATTGTATCTATATTGAACATATAAAGACTCCCCTCTTTTTTCTTCTGTGATGCCATTGAGCATCTCTGGCCCCAGAATCCCAGCCTTAACATTGGAGAAACACCAAATTTCAACAGTGAAGCATCCTGCAAATCAGTTAGCCAGTACTCCTCCAAGTCACCAGAAGTAACCAGAGTCTAAGCAGCTGCTGGAACCAAGAGACTGAAGAGACGTGACAGCTAATGTGGCATCCCAAATGAGACCCAGGAACAACAACAAAAAGGAGTCATCATTAGGGGATGGGATGTAGGTGAGTCTTAGAGCATTCATCTAGGTACCGATGGGGGACGAGGGACGGGTGTAGTGTGCGGTGGTGCACTTTGTAGTCCTAGTGAAGCTAAGAGGCTGAAGCAGGAAGATTACTTGAGTCCGGGAGTTCAAGGCCAGTCTGGGCAGCATAGCAAAACTCTATAAAAGCAACATCAGGTTAAAAACTAAGGAAATACAGATTGAAAATGGACCTTAGTTAATAAGAATGCACCAGGGAATAGTAAGATGTCTCAGCAGGTAAAGATGTCTGCCACCAAGGCTGACAACCTGAGTTTGATCCCTGGGACCCACGGGAGGAGAGAACCAACACATTCAAGTTGATCTATGACCTATGTTGTGGCATGCATACTCACATACATGCACACACATGTAAATAAATGTAATAAGACTTAAAAAAAGAAGCCGGGCGGTGGTGGCACACACCTTTAATCCCAGCACTCAGGAGGCAGAGGCAGGTGGATCTCTGTGAGTTTGAGGCCAGCCTGGTCTCCAAAGCAAGTTCCAGGAAAGGCACAAAGCTACACAGAGAAACCCTGTTTTGAAAAAACAAACAAACAAACAAACAAAAAAAGACTTAAAAAAAGAAAATAATGCCCTAATAGTGGTTCATTAGTTGTAAAACATGCATCCTATGCTAGGCATACACCTTTAATACCAGCACTCAGGGAAGCGGAGGCAGGTAGATCTCTGTGAATTTGAGGTCAGCCTGGTCTATAGACGAGTTCCAGGACTGCCAGGGATACACAGAGAAACCCTGTCTTGAAAACCCAAAACAAAACAAAACAAAACCCAAGTGCATATTGTAAAAATAAAGCATGCCTTTAAAACTGCTTTAAAATACCATATATCTCAATTACAGTGGTGTAGGTAAAGGCTAGAGAAATGGCTTAGCCATTAAGAGCTACTCCTGCCCTTCCAGGGAACCTGAGTTCAGTTCCCAGCATCCACGTCAGGGCAGCTCACAACCTCCTGTAACTCCAGCTAATGGGGATCTTGATAAGTCTTTACACCCTGAAGGCCTCTCCGCCAACGCAGCAATCCAAGTTAAACCAAATCAGACCGAATTGGAAAAACCCAGGCTTAATGGGTAAAGCGTTCCTGGGTGATTCCTGGCCCCTCAGAGAGGAGACGGGGCTGAGAGACGGAATGAAGCTTATATACCCTGTGGGAGTGGTCTTGAGCCTCTCTGGGGGAGGAGCTGTGTTTGGCGGGCTTGAAGGGGCAGGTTTAGGGAAAGAGATGGAGGAGGGGAGTTGAGGTGGATCTTCCACCAGAACATTCCAGACTCTTTGGGTATGGGGATGCCAGGGTGCCAGGGGTTGAGGTGGAGCTCCCACCCAAACAGATCTGTTGCCCTCTGAGGGCACTACATGCAGGTGGTTAACAGACATGCAGGTAAAACACCTATACCCATAAAATAAAAATAAACAAAATCTCAAAACAAACATTTTTACAAAAGTTACTTTTGAAGCTCCAGCATTAAAAAAGAAAAACACTAAGAAGCTATTAATTTAACATTGACTCTAACTGAAGGTCCATTTTCTTTGGCTAAGTGCTTTGCATTCATGATACTGCCTTCATTACCCCAACGGCAGTGGAGTTGGTTGAAGAGGGTTTGGATTTGCCACCACAAGAGTCTCAAGAGAGACTTGGCAGTCACTAGCTGTGTGACCACTTCAGGTTCCAACCTCGGAGACTTACATTTCCCATTTGCAAAATCGAGATTAACAACTCACACAGACTAAACGTCCGCTTCTCAGAAGGCTAAGACGGGAGGATTGCTTGAGGCCAGGAGTTCAAGATCACTGTGAGCAACATAGAGGGGCCTTTCAGAAAAAAAAAGAAAATGCAAGCCAGGCGTCCAGGTGTGGTGGTGCACACCTTTAATCCCAAGCACTAGGCAGACAGAGGCAGGTGGGTCTCTGTGAGTTCCAGGAGAGCTAGGGCTGTCACACAGAGAAGCCCTGTCAAAAAAACAAAACAAAAGATCACTGATTTTTTCTTTTATTTATTTTATTTTACAATACTATTCAGTTCTACATAACAGCCACAGATTCCCTTGTTCTCCCCCTTCCTGCCCCCTCCCCTTATGATAAATAACACATAATATCCCACATGATACTGTTAAATTCAGAAAAAAACAATGAATAAAATAATAATACATTTGGTGATTCACAAAAACAAAAACACCACCACCACCACCAAAAAACCAAAAACCAAACTAATGTAGGAGATTTAAGAAGCAAAGGTGGGAATACTGTGGGCAAAGGGATGGACAGTGGGACAGTAGGACAGCAGGACGGTTGAGAGGTTAGATTGCAAGGTCAAGTTCCACCCTGACCCTCTCCAGCTGGCCAGTGTTGTTGGCTGCGGTGGAAGATGGACTTGCAATCGTCACTGAGGGAACAGCCCAGCTGTGCAATAAAAGGATAACCATAGTCATCTCTCTCAGGGCTGAGATCAGGAGGTCCCAGTCAACGCAGTGAGACTGGAGAAGAGGTAGGGGTGTGGCTGCTAGAAGTACAGTCCAGGCCTGGGGAGACGGCCCTGCCCGTGAAGTGCTGGCGAGCACTAGAACCTATGTTCCATTCCTTGAACCTATGTTTAAAAAGAAAAGTCTGGGTCAGGTGGTGGTGGTGGCAGCGCACGCCTTTTATCCCAGTACTTGGGAGCCAGAGGCAGGTGGATCTTTGTGAGTTTGAGGCCAGAGCAAGTTCAAGGACAGCCAGGACAGAGAAACTCTGTCTTGAAAAACCAAAAAAAGAAAAAGAAAAGAAAAGAAAGAAGGAAATAAGAAAGAGAGAAAGAAAGAAAGAAAGAAAGAAAGAAAGAAAGAAAGAAAGAAAGAAAGAAAGGAAATGCTTGGTGTGGTAGTGAACATTTGTAATCTCAGTGCTGAGGATCCCCAGGGCTTGCTGGCCAGCCAGCTTAGCCCAACCAGCAAGCCCCAGGTCCCAGTGAGAGATCCTGTCTCAAAAAAAAAAAAAAGCAGGATGAGAAGCAGGCATATTGGCAGCTGTCTATGATGCCAGCTCTCAGGAGACAGATGGAGCTCTGTGAGTTTTAGACCAGCTTGGTTTACATAGTGAGTTCCAGGACAGCAAGAACTACATAGAGAAACCCTATTTCAAAAAAAAAAAAAGGAAGAAAGAAATCAAACAAAAGCAAGATGAGAGGAGAGATAATGGAAGAGGAAGCAAACAAATAAAAAAATTAAAAAATAAAACAAGAGACAGGCCCGGCAGCTGCGGCCGACAGGGTCATACAGGCCCAGCGGTGGCCTGCAGAGGTAGCCCGGCAGCAGTGACAAGCAGAGGCAGAGATGCCTCTAACCCCAACACCTGGGGAAGAAGCTATCTCTGTGGGGCGGAACCAGAACGAATCTGAACATTCCATCTGAGGACAACTCAGGGCCCAGCTGCTGATCCTGCAAAACCCAACAACTTGGAGGTGTTGGTGAGACTACCCCGCTCAGCTGAAACCCATCTGGGAGAGGATTCAGATGCCTACAGTTTGAAGTCTGAAGAAGCAAGATCAGCTGAGGAGTTGACGAATGAACAAAACATGACCTGGGAACACAGAAGAAGGTGCTGCCCAGCCACCAAACCAGATCACCAGAATCTTAAGTATATACTTCACCGACTGAGATCAGCTGCCCCTGAAGAAACAGCCCAATAGCACCAATTTAACCAAAACTCCTACTGAACCAAGACTAAAAATTAGAACAAGAGAGGCACTCTCAGACACAGACACGACCTGCACCGAGCAGAGGAAGAGATGAGTAGATGCCAGTGCAAAAATACAGGCAACAACATAAAGACCTATATGGCAACATCAGAACCTAGTGATTCTACACCTGCAAGACCTGAACATACCAAGACAGAAGAAACAGAAGAAATCAACCCTAAAAATGACTTTAAGAAGATGATAGAGGCCCTTAAGGAAGAAATAAAACATTCCCTTAAAGAAGAAATAAAAAATTCCCTTAAAGAGGTAATGAAAAACTCCATTAAAGAGGAAATAAAAAACTCCCTTAAAGAAATGGAAGAGCCGGGCGGTGGTGGCGAACGCCTTTAATCCCAGCACTCAGGAAGCAGAGCCAGGCGGATCTCTGTGAGTTTGAGGCCAGCCTGGTCTCCAAAGCGAGTTCCAGGAAAGGCGCAAAGCTACACAGAGAAAACCCTGTCTCGAAAAACCAAAAAAGTAAAAGAAAACACTAAAGACAAAAAAGTCGTAACACAAAACGTCCAGGAAATTTGGGACACCATGAAAAAAACCAAACCTAAGAATAATAGGGATAGAAGAAGGAGAAGAATACCAACTCAAAGGCACAGAAAATATATTCAACAAAATCATAGAAGAAAACTTTCTTAACCTAAAGAAAGAAATACCTATGAAGATACAAGAAGCTTATAGAACACTGAATAGGCTGAATCCAAAAAAAAAAAAATCCCCTCGCCACATAATCAAAACACTAAACACACAGAACAAAGAAAAAATATTAAGAGCCGCAAAGAAAAAAGACCAAGTAACATATAAAGGCCAACCCATCAGAATAACACCAGACTTCTCAATAGAGACTATGGAAGCTAGAAGATCATGGACATCTTATGCAGACACTAAGAGACCACGGATGCCAACCCAGACTATTATACCCAGCAAAACTTTCAATCACTATAGGCGGAGTAAACAAAATAATCCAGGATAAAACCAGATTTAACCAATACCTGTCCACAAACCCAGCCCTACAGAAAGCACTAGAAGGGAAAATCCAACCCAAAGAAGCTAAACACATCCATGAAAAATCAAGCAATAGATAATCCCACACCAACATACACCAAAGAAGGACAACACAACACAAGCACAAATATAACAGGAATTAACAATCACTGGTCATTAATATCCATCAATATCAATGGTCTCAACTCACCTATAAAAAGACACAGGCTAACAGAATGGATAAGAAAACAGGACCCATCCATCTGCTGCATACAAGAAACACACCTTAACTTCAAAGACAGACACTACCTCCAAGTAAAGGGCTGGGAAAAGGCTTTCCAAGCAAATGGACCTAAGAAACAAGCTGGTGTAGCTATCCTAATATCTAATAAAATAGACTTCAAACTAAAATCAATCAAAAGAGATCAGGATGGACATTACATATTTATCTCAGGAAAAATCCACCAAGATGAAGTCTCGATTCTAAACATTTATGCTCCAAATACAAAAGCACCCACTTTCATAAAAGAAACACCACTAAAGTTTAAAACGCACATCAAACCCCACACATTAGTAGTGGGAGATTTTAACACACCACTCTCACCAAAAGACAGATCTACCAGACTGAAACTTAACAAAGAAATAAAGGACCTAACAGATGTTATGACTCAAATGGACTTAATAGATATCTACAGAACATTCCATCCTAACACAAAAGAATATACCTTCGTCTCAGCACCCCATGGAACCTTCTCAAAAACTGACCACATGCTTGGCCACAAAACAAATCTCAACAGATACAAAAAAATTGGAATAACCTCCTGTATCTTATCAGACCACCATGCCTTAAAGTTAGACCTCAACAACAACAAAAATTATAGAAAACCCATAAACTCATGGAAATAATAATGCCCACCTGAAACATCAATGGGTCAAGGAAGAAATAAAGAAAGAAATTAAAGATTTCTTAGAATTCAATGAAAATGAAAGTACAACATACCCAAACTTATGGGACACTATGAAAGCTGTGCTAAGAGGAAAATTCATAGCTCTATATGCACACATAAAGAAGATGGAGCAATCCCATACCAATGAATTAACAGCACAACTGAAAGCTCTAGAACAAAAAGAAACAAACTCACCCAGGAGAAATAGATGCCAGGAAATAATCAAATTGAGGGCTGAAATCAACGAAATAGAAAACAAGAGAACAATACAAAAAAATCAATGAAACAAAGAGTTGGTTCTTTGAAAAAATCAACAAGATAGACAAACCCCTAGCCAAATTAACCAAAAGGCAAAGAGAGAGCACCCAAATTAACAAAATCAGAAATGAAAAGGGAGACATAACAACAGACAACGAGGAAATCCAGTGAATCATCAGATCATACTTCAAAAACCTGTACTCCACAAAAATGGAAAACCAGGAAGAAATGGACAATTTTCTGGATAAATACCACATACCAAAATTAAATCAAGACCAGATAAACCATTTAAATAGACCAATAACCCCTAAAGAAATAGAAACAGGCCGGGCGTTGGTGGTGCACGCCTTTAATCCCAGCACTGGGGAGGCAGAGCCAGGCGGATCTCTGAGAGATCCTGGGCTACCAAGTGAGCTCCAGGAAAGGCGCAAAGCTACACAGAGAAACCCTGTCTCGAAAAACAAACAAACAAACAAACAAATAAACAAAAAATAGAAACAGTCATCAAAAGTTTCCCAACCAAAAAAAGCCCAGGACCAGATGATTTCAGTACAGAATTCTACCAGACTCTCAAAGAAGAACTAATACCAATACTCTTCAAAGTGTTCCACACAATAGAAACAGACGGAACACTACCAAACTCTTTTTATGAGGCTACAATTACCCTGATACCCAAACCACACAAAGATGCAACAAAGAAAGAGAACTACAGACCAATCTCCCTCGTTGATGCAAAAATACTCAACAAAATAATGGCAAACCGAATCCAAGAATACATCAAAACAATTATCCATCACGACCAAGTAGGATTCATCCCAGGGATGCAAGGATGGTTCAACATACGAAAATCAGTCAGTGTAATACACCATATAAACAAACTGAAAGAAAAAAGCCACATGATCATCTCCTTAGATGCTAAAAAAGCCTTTGACAAAATCCAACACCCCTTCATGATAAAGGTCTTAGAAAGATCAGGAATACAAGGAACATTTCTAAACATAATAAAAGCAATTTATAGCAAGCCAACAGCAAACATCAAATTAAATGAAGAGAAACTCAAAGCCATACCACTAAATTCAGGAACAAGACAAGGCTGTCCACTCTCCCCATATTTATTCAATATAGTACTAGAAGTTCTAGCTAGAGCAATAGACAACAAAAGGAGATCAAAGGGATACAAATTGGCAAGGAAGAAGTCAAACTTTCACTATTTGCAGATGATATGGTAGTATACATAAGTGACCCCAAAAACTCTACCAGGGAACTCCTACAGCTGATAAACTCCTTCAGTAAAGTGGCAGGATACAAGACTAACTCAAAAAAATCAGTAGCCCTCCTATACACAAATGATAAAAGGGCTGAGAAAGAAGTCAGAGAAACATCACCCTTTACAATAGCCACAAATAATATAAAATACCTTGGGATAACACTAACTAAACAAGTGAAGGACCTTTTTGACAAGAACTTTAAATCTCTAAAGAAAGAAATTGAAGAAGATATCAGAAAACGGAAGGATCTCCCATGCTCATGGATAGGTAGGATTAACATAGTAAAAATGGCAATCTTACCAAAAGCAATCTACAAATTCAATGCAATCCCCATCAAAATCCCAACACAATTCTTCACAGACTTGGAAAGAAAAATACTCAACTTCATATGGAAAAACAAAAGACCCAGGATAGCTAAAAGAATCCTATACGATAAAGCAACCTTTGGAGGCATCACCATCCCTGACCTCAAACTCTACTATAGAGCTATAGTAATAAAAACAGCTTGGTACTGGTATAAAAACCGACATATGGACCAATGGAATCGAATTGAAGACCCTGACATTAATCCATTCACATATGAACACCTGGTTTTTGACAAAGGAGCCAAAACTATACAATGGAAAAAAGAAAGTATCTTCAACAAATGGTGCTGGCATAACTGGATCTCAATATGTAAAAGATTACAAATAGATCCATATCTGTCACCATGCACAAAACTCAAGTCCAAGTGGATCAAAGACCTAAACATAAACCCAGTTACACTAAACTTAATAGAAAAGAAAGTAGGAAGCACTCTTGAATGCTTTGGCACTGGAGACCATTTCCTAAATAAAACACCAACAGCACAGACCCTGAGCACAACAATTAATAAATGGGACCTCTCGAAACTGAGAAGCTTTTGCAGGGCAAAAGACACAGTCAATAAGACAAAAAGACAGCCAACAGAATGGGAAAAGATCTTCACCAACCCCACATCTGACAGAGGATTGATCTCCACAGTATATAAAGAACTCAAGAAACTAGACATCAAAATACTGAACAGTCCAATTAAAAAATGGGCTAAAGAGCTAAACAGAGAATTCACAAAACAAGAATCACAAATGGCTGAAAGACATTTAAAGAAATGCTCAACATCCTTAATCATCAGAAAAATGCAAATCAAAATGACTCTGAGATACCACCTTACACCTGTCAGAATGGCTACGATCAAAAACACCAATGACAGTCAATGTTGGAGAGGATGTGGAGCAAAGGGAACACTCCTCCACTGTTGGTGGGAATGTAAACTTGTTCAACCACTGTGGAAATCAGTATGGCGGTTTCTCAGAAAATTAGGAATCGAACTACCTCAAGACCCAGCCATCCCACTCTTGGGCATATACCCAAGGAATGCTGATTCATACCATAAAGATACATGCTCAGCTATGTTCATAGCAGCACTATTTGTAATAGCCAGAACCTGGAAACAGCCTAGATGCCCATCAACAGAAGAATGGATGAAAAAAATGTGGTACATATACACAATGGAGTACTACTCAGCAGAGAAAAACAATGAAAGCATGAAACTTGCAGGCAGATGGATGGAACTAGAAAAAATCATCCTGAGTGAGGTAACCCAAACCCAGAAAGACAGACATGGTATGTACTCACTCAATAGTGGATTCTAGAAATAAAATAAAGAACAATCAGACCACAACCCATAGAACCATGAAGGCTATATATATAGCATGGAGGTCCCTAGGACGACTGTGGCTTATAATAAATTTCGGTTTTATTCAATTATTGAAAAAATATCCAAATGAATGGAAACACATGAACTATGAACCAAAGGCTGAGGGGCCCCCAGCTGGATCAGGCCCTCTGAATAGGTGAGACAGTTGATTGGCTTGATCAGTTTGGAAGGCAACTAGGCAGTGTGACCAAGTCCTGTGCTCATTGCATGAGTTGACTGTTTGAAACCTGGAGCTTATGCAGGGACACTTGGCTCAGGCTGGGAGGAAGGGACTGGACCTGCCTGGACTGAGTCTACCAGGTTGATTGCAGTTCTCGGGGGAGATTTGCCCTGGAGGAGGTGGGAATGGGGGTGGCTGGGGGTAAGGGGAGGGTGTGGGAGCGGGGAGAATAGGGGAACCCGTGGCTGATATGTAGAACTGAATGGTATTGTAAAATTATATATATATATATATATATATATATATATATATATATATATATATATATATAAAACAAAAAAGCCTTAAAAATAAAACAAAAAAGCCAAGGTAGACAGGTCCCAATAAATGCCATCTGAGGTTGATCTCTGACCTTCACATGCAAGTGCACACACATGAACACACACACACACACACACACACACACACACACAGAGGAGAGAGAGAGAGAGAGAGAGAGAGAGAGAGAGAGAGAGAGAGAGAGAGAGAGAGAGAGAGAAACCTTGGTTAAAAGAACAATAAACTATTATTGGTCATGCTATTTGGTGAGAAACAGGAGAGAAGATACAATTTTGCCACCATGGTTTGCAAATGCTATTGTTCTGTCTAGTACTATGTTCCAAGAAGGAAGGAAAGGTTACACTGTGGGAAAACAGCCAGGTGTTACCAAAGATCTAATTTATAATTCAACCACATTGCTTGCATCTCTGTCTTTCTGATAATAATAGTTCCTCTCACTGTATTTACCATCCAGGGAGAAGGAAGCAAAGAGGTTCCCTGAGATATTCATCTATGAGAACACAAGAGGCTTCTTGTTGTGTAACCTCAGAGGAATGTAACCTTTAACCACAAGTTTGGGATACCCAGGAAATTTGTAAAACATACTTATTCCGACAAACTGTATTTGTCTAGTTAGACTACAAAATATGCTTGTTGGAGGCAGCAGAATTCGCCCCATGTGATCCGAAAAGAACTCAGGGGTTTGGTGATAATTGTGACATCATTGGGTAATGAAGTATTTCCCAAGCAAAGACAAACCAAGAATTGCTGGGAGACCTGGAGAGCCAGTCCTGAGGTTTGGAAGTAAGAACCACAGCTAACCTTGTGGCCTACAGCTGTCCTGGTGACCCCCTCTCGGCTGCTGCTCTGTGAGGGTGCCCCTGCGGCTGCGGCTGCAACTGGAGGACTCCGTGGGCCCTGCTGAGACTTCTGCCACCGCCTCCACCACCTGATGCTCCACTACCTCTGCTTACTTCCTAGCTCTAGATCCAAAATTAGGGACAGTGCCACTCATTGGATGTCCAGAGGTGGAGTGGTGGTTTGGGTAAGGACGGCCTGCATAGGCTCATATATTTGAAGACTTACTCACCAGGGAGGGGCACTATTTGAAAGGATTGTAAGGATCAGGAGGTGTGGCCTTGCCAGACGAAGTGTGTCACTGGAGGTGGGCTTTGAGGTTTCAAAAGCCCAAGCCAGGCCCAGTCTCTCTTTCTTTGCCTATGGATCAGGATGTAGCTCTCAGCTACTGCTCCAGCACCTGCCTGCCTGCCACCAGGCTCCCTACCATGATGAAAATGAACTAAACCTTTGAAACTGTAAACAAGTCCCCAGTTAAATGCTTTCTTTCGTAAGAGTTGCCTTGGAGCCGGGCGGTGGTAGCGCACATCTTTAATCCCAGCACTCAGGAGGCAGAGCCAGGTGGATCTCTGTGAGTTTGAGGCCAGCCTGGTCTACAGAGTAAGATCTAGGACAAGTACCAAAGCTACACAGAGAAACCTTATCTTGAAAAACCAAAAAAAAAAAAAAAAAAAAAAAAAAAAAAAAAAAAAAAAAAGAGTTGCCTTGATCTTGATGTATCTTCAAAGCAATAGAACAGCAACTAAGATGGGTGGTGAGCTTATCTTAGCTGCAAAGGAGTCTGAAGAAGTAAATACCTGGCAATTTTAGCTTTTTATTTAATTTTAAGAGAGAGGGGAGTGTGTGTGTGTGTGTGTGTGTGTGTGTGTGTGTGTGTGTGTGTGTATGCACACTTTTGTACACATACACACACAGAGGTCAGAGGAGGACATTGGATCTCCTGGAGTTGCTGTGAGTCACCCATTGTGAATGCTGGAAACTGAACTCTGGTCCTTTGCAAGAACTGTGCTCTTAACCGCTGAGTCACCCCTCCAGTTTTAGCTTTTATGTTATGGAAAGGATTGTACTATTCACTAGGACTGTTAGGATGGGGTTTCAGATATAGGGAATACTTTAAAGTGGTTTCAGTACATAAGAGTTTCCAAATATGAGTCACCAATAAAAATGTCAGTCGCAGAATGTACTTCAGTATTAGGGGTGGGGATATAAAAGTCCCTTCTTCCTTGTTAACTCCAACTGTCTTCTTAGTCTATACCTTTGCCCTCCAGAAGTGAAGGTTGGAAGAGAGCATGACCTCACTATTCTCACTGGACTCACTCTCAGTGTATAGATACAATGAATGTGTGGATAAAAGACACAATGAATATATGAATAATAGATACAATGAATGTGTGAATTATAGAATAAATGGAGGTGCAGCATTGCCAGACTAGTCTATCCACTTTTCTTGGAAGTTCTCTGTTATTGTCTGAGCTAACATCTCATTTTTCTCTCTCTTCCCATCTCCCACATCTTTCCCTCATCCAGATGGTGTTTTAGTGCCCAGAGAAAGCAGAGGAAACCAGTGGGGTCTGTTGAAATTTTCTCTTTCCACCAGTACAATCCTTCCATTCATTTTCTGTAACTCATCCCCTCTCCTCTACTCAGCTTGTGCCTGTAATCTCTCCTTTCATACTATTCTGGATCGTTCTACTGGCATTAACATATCTCTTAATATCCCTCATGACAAAGCCATAAACAAAACAAAAGCTTGCTTTGAGCCTGTGTCCTCTTCTACCTCTGACTCTGTTCTCTTTCCCAACAAATTCTGTCATCCAGATGATCTATTCAAACTCACACTCTTCGTCTCCAACTTTGCCTTAAATGACTTCAATTGGGCTCTTGTTTCGCTATTTAATCAAGGTCACTAATGACCTACATCTTGCCAAAGCCAAGGTTTGTTTGGTTTTTCTCTTGGTGTTTTAGTGAACTTTTTAGCATTTGAGATTGCCGAATGCTTGGCCCACTCTGTAACAGATTCTTATGACCCAGGGTTACACACACACACACACACACACACACTCCTTCTTCTTTTTTCATTTACTTGCCTCCTGTGAGAACTCTGTCCTGTCATTTCTCTCCTCTGTTTATATTCTCTCTAGGATTTCTAGTCCCTTAGCTTTTT
Source organism: Peromyscus leucopus (assembly GCF_004664715.2). Classification (NCBI taxonomy): domain Eukaryota; kingdom Metazoa; phylum Chordata; class Mammalia; order Rodentia; family Cricetidae; genus Peromyscus; species Peromyscus leucopus. The sequence goes on from NC_051086.1 coordinate 53,887,805, forward strand.
TCTCTACAAATTTTATCCTATTTATCTTCAACTTATTTTGAAAATGTTCGAATTTTCCCCACAGCAGGAAGAACAGTGACATTGAACAACGCCTCTGCTCTTCAGTGAAGCTCAGCAACTGGTGATATTTCCCCAAGATTTGTGCATCCACACTCTCCCTTCCTCTCTCCCTCCTCTCTCCCCTGTCCTGCATCCATACTCTCCCTTTCTATCCCTCCTCTCTACTCTGTCCTGTACACTTAATTTTAGCTGGTACATTTCAAAACTAGAGTAAAGATTTTCCCAAATAACTATATTACATCTAAGAAATTAGAGAATAAGGCTGAGGGTGTAGATCAGTGCTTAGCATTCAAGAACTTCAAGTTTGGTGCCCAGGACTACAACAAAGAGAAAGAAGGGAAATAAAGGGAAAAAAGAATTAGTGACATCTAATATCTAGACCATATTAATTTTTTCCATTTTCTAATCTGAGTGTGGTGGCACATGTTTTTAATCCCAGTACTCCAGAGGCAGAGGCAGGCAGATCTCTTTGAGTTTGAGGCCAGTCTGGTCTACATAGTGAATTCTAGGACAGCGGGGCTATGTAGAGGGACCCCATCTCAAAACAAATTCCATTTTCCAAAATATTTTGTTATATAATAAATATATTTGTAAATGTTAATATTTTAAGGAATTTTATGTATTTTTCCTCCTTTAGGGTTAGCAAGATGTCTCAGTGGGTGAAAGTGCTTGACACATGAACCTGATAACCAGTTTGATTCTCAGATCTCTTTCTCTCTCACGCATAAACACACACACACACACACACACACACACACACACACACACACACAAGAATGTCACTGCTGCTCTTAATAAAATGAAAATAAATGAGTTAGAGATTGTCTTGGTCACTGTTCTATTGCTGTAAAGAGACACCATGACCACAGCAACTCTTATAAAAGAAAGCTTTTAATTGAGGCTCCCTTACAGTTTCAGAGGTTTAGTTCATTATCATCATGATGGGGAGCATGGCAGCACTCAGACGACATGGTGCTGGAGAAGTAGCTGAGAGTTCTATATCCAGATCCACAGGCAGATGGAAGAGAAAGATGCACTGGGTCTGGCTTTAGCCCACCCACAGTGACACACTTCCTCCAAGAAGGCCACACCTACTCCCACAAGGCCACACCTCCTAATCCTTCTCAAGTAGTGTTATTTCCTGGTGGCTAAATTCAAATATCTGAGGCTATGAGGGCCATTCTTATTCAAACCACCACATTCCACTCCCTGGCCCTATAGGTTTGTAGCCATATCATAATGTAAACATGCGTTCAGTCCAACTTCAAAAGTTACCATAGTCTCAACACTGTTTAAAAGTCCAAAGTTCCAAGTTTCTTCCGCATCTGACCATAGTAGAAAAGGCAACTCCAGCTTACAAACAGTTCCTTCTAAACCCAAGACTCAATTAGAATCCCCCCATTGTGCTTGGTCCCTGTTCTTTTACTGTAGACTAAAAGGCACCCCCTCCCCACAGTCAATCTTCTCTTTGCCTTTCACAGCATTGACTTTTTTGGAGAGTCTGCTTGTGGTGGTTTGAATGAGAATGGCCCCCATAGGCTCACATATTTGAATACTTGGTCCCCAGCTGGTGGAACTGTTTGGGGAAGGTTAGGAGGTGTGGCCTTGTGGGTGTGTCACGGGGGGCAAGGCTCCAAGGATTGACAGTGATGATGACTCTCTAAGCCAGTGTGGTGGCACCCCAGCATTCAGGAGGCAGGTGGACACAAGTTCAAGGCTAACCTGATTTACACAGTTTGCAGGATGACCAGGGCTACCCAGAAAACAAAACAAAACAACTCTGTCTTGGAAAAGCAACAACCAAAAAAGACCCTCTTTACCTCTCGGTTGTAGACGAAGATGTGTGAGCTGTCAGCTGTCTCTTCACTCTGTCTCAGACCCTCTGAAACTGCAAGCCAAATGAAACGAACTCTTCTGGAAGCTGCCTTGGTCATGGTGTTTTAGCACAGCAAAGATTACTCAGCTACTGCTCTGGGAGGATGTGTGGAGATAGGTGATGTGTGGAGTTAACTTGGGTGATTTTGCCCCTTCTGGTACATTTGACAATGTCCGAAGACATTTTTCAGCTGTCATAGCTGGGGATGTGGTACCTGATCTAGTGGGAAGAGGCCCGAGATGCTGCTAAGCATTCTACAGAGCGAAGGAGCATCCTACAGAGCATTACTCAGTCCAGAATATTATCAGTGAACCTTTAATGAGGACTGGGACAACAACCAAACTCTGATAGTAACATTTAATGGTTTCTCCTTGCCTACAACAGTGAGAACTCAAAACGTATGATCATGAGCTCACTTACCTGGGAGTCATGCGTTAGATCTGACCTAATGCCAGAGGGGAGGGATTGCGGGGCCCATTGTTTTGGACCAAAGCATCAATCAAACTATCTGGTCTTCCAAAAAAACTCAGGACTCCAGAGAGAATAGCCATATTTTCCAAGCAGACCTCTTTCAGTTGGCATGGCAACCAAATTCCCTCTCAAATCCTTACATAAAAGAAGAAATCTGAGGTGACCTAACCAGTCAGCCATTCTCTGTTGTCTCTTTAACCTGACTCTGCCTTACAAAGAAAGACTGAAATGACCAGCTGGCTTTGTGCTGAGGGACCACAGCCTAATCCTATCCCCTTCTACCTAGTTCTACAGTGTAGATCTTGAAACTACACAGAACCTGTAAGGATCAGCAGTATTTTAAGGGGACAGGACAGGTTTGACACCCCCGCCTCCACCCCAAGAAACTGGGTTTGAAACTTATGGCACAGACCTGTCCCTGTTTCACGTCTGGCAGCTCCACTCCTAAGGTTTGTCTTTATTTGAACTGGCTCAAGCTCACCAATGTGAACGGCTCTACCCGCAGGGCCTCTGTGGCAGATGAGGAACATTTGTTTAACTTTAAGCTATCCGGTATGGTCTTGAAGAGCTGGTGAATGAGATGTCTGTAGAGGGGTTTGATAATTTCTGATTTATGTCCGGTATTCTAGAAGGATCCATGAATATGTTCTTTGGCTCCTGTGCCTGAGAAAGCACCTGAGGACGGTGTCTCACCTCTGGCTGACCTCAGGGCTTTACACGAGGAGGAAATGAAGGGTGAGCCAGAGCTGTCAGCCGCGTGGGCGCATTGAACGTGTGGCTCCTGTCGGTTCAGGGCATGGAAGGAGATCTCCATCCAATTATTAGCAGGCCAATAAGTGAGCTGAGTGGGCACATCACCGAGTTAGTCCAGGAGATGCATTCGACAGCAAAGGCAGAAAGATCCCAGTACTGGGGACAGGATAGGGGGATTTGATTTCCAGGGTCACCATTTTAAATATTTAAATTATTTAAAATAGTCACTTTCAACCAGGTGTAGTGGCCCATGCCTTTAATCCTAGGACTTGGGAGGCAGAGGCAGGAGGATCTCTGAGTCTGAGTACAGCCTGGTCTGCAGAGTTGCAGAACAGTCAGGGCTACACAGAGAAATCTTTTGTCTTAAAACACCTAAATAAGCCGGGCGGTGGTGGCACATGCCTTTGATCCCAGCACTCGGGAGGCAGAGGCAGATGGACCACTGTGAGTTCCAGGAAAGGCTTCAAAGCTATACAGAGAAACCCTGTCTCAAAAAAACCAAAACCAAAACCAAAACCAAAACAAAAACAAAAAAACTAACTAAATAAATATTTATAAATAAAAGCTACCTTTCAACCCAAAATGAGATTCACAAAGAAACAATAACATAAGTGTGGAGCCGTTTGGTTCTGTGCTTTACCAGCAGGTCGAATAGAGACGATCAGACCACGCTGATGCAGGTCTGAGATGTCTGCACTGGTGTGGGGAGGAGGTCTTTGCTCACCCCTTGGCGTCTCTATAAAAACCCTGACAGAGACAGTCGGCCGTTGGAATAGGTTCCAGGCCTCTCGAGGCTATCTTTATTTTCTATCTGTTTATCTCACAAGATTCTTCTATAAATTTTATCTAATATTTCTGCTGCTCGCACTAAAAACTGGAAGTGGGGTGGTGGGTAAACGCCCCACACATAATGTCCACACAGGAGGCAAAAAACAGTCAAACAGAAGGCAAAAAACAGTCAATCAACACTTGACTAAGGAAGTTCAAGCATTGAAATTATCAAGAGCTTTATTCTTACTTTATTTTATTGTTTAATGATTTTAGTTTGGGTCTTTAGAGACAGGGTCTCATGTAGCTCAGGCTTGCCTGGAATTCGTTATGTAGCTGAAAATGCCCTTGAACTCTTCGTTCTCCTGCATCCAGCTCCCAAGTGCTGGCATTGAAGGTAGGGGACCGTCAGAGCAGGGCTATTTTATTTTGTTTTGCATATGATCTCACTGTATATTCCAGGCTGGCCTCAGCAGTCCGTGTTCTGAGATCACAACTGTGTTCAACCACACCGACTCTATTAAATACTTTAAATCAGCTGTTCTCCAATGGGGCTGGAGAGCAGGTGTAGCACAGTGGTTCTCAACCTGTGGGTCATGACCCCTTTGGGGGTCAAATGACCCTTTCACAGGGGTTGCCTAAGAGCATCAGAAACACATATTTACATTACAATTCATAATAGTAGCAAAATTACATTTATGAAGTAGCAAGGAAATAATTTTATGGTTGGGAGTCACTACAACATGAGGAACTGTATGAGAGAGTTGCAGCATTAGGAAGGTTGAAAACCACTGCCTTAGTGGTTCAGAACACTTGCTATTCTTGCAGAGAATCTGGGTTCAGTTCCCAGTTCCCACATGGTGGCTCACAACCATCTGTAACTCCTGTTTCAGAGCATCCAATAACCTCTTCTGGCTTCCGCAGGTACTCCACAAGGTGGTAGACATATACTCAAGCAGGCTCACTTTCATACATACAAACATACATACATACATACATACATACATACATACATACAATTAAAAACAAATGGATTTTTTTTTCTTTTGTTTTTTGAGACAGACAGGGTTTCTCTGTATAGCCCTGTCTGTCCTGGAACTTGCTTTGTAGACCAGACTGGCCTTGAACTCAGAGATCCACCTGCCTCTGCCTCCTGAGTGCTGGGATTCAAGACATGCACCACTACCCTGGTGACAGTTTTTTTTTTCCTCTTAGGTTTTTTTTCTTTCTTCTTTTATTATTAATTTTTAAAATTTATTTTACATACCAACCACAGTTTCCCCTCGCTCCTCTCCTCCTATTCCCTACCCCCACCTCCTTTCCACACACCCCCACCTATCCACTCCTCAGAAAGGGGCAGGCCTCCATGGGAGTCAACAAAGCCTGGCATATCAAGTTGAGGCAGGACCAAGCTCCTCTCCCCTGAATCAAGGCTGAGCCAGGCATCCCACCATAGGGAGTAGGTTCCAAAAAGCCAGCTCATGTGCCAGGGAGAGATCTTGGTCCCATTGCTAGGGGCCCCACAAACAGACCAAGCTACACAACTGTCACCCACATGCAGAGGGCCTAGGTCAGTCCCATGCAGGTTCCCCAGCTGTCATTCTAGAGTCTGTGAGCACCCACAAGCTTGGGTCAGCTCTCTCTGTAGATTTTCCCATCATGGTCTTGACCCCACTTGCTCATATTATATCCCTCCTCCCTCTCTTCAACTGGACTCCAGGAGCTCAGCCTGGTTCTAGGCTGTGGATCTCTGCATCTGCTTCCATCAGTTACTCGATGAAGGTTCTGTGATGGCAATTATTGTAGTCACCAATCTGATTACAGGGGAAGGCCAGTTCAGACTCCCTCTCCACTATTGCTAGGAGTCTTAGCTGGGGTCATCCTTGTGGATTCCTGGAATTTTACTTGGCACCAGGTTTCTCCCTAACCTCATAATGGCCCCCTCTATCAAGATATCTCTTTCATTGCTCTCCCTCTCTGTCCCTCCCCCAACTTGACCACCCGATCCCTCATGTTCCCATACACCATTCCTTCCCCTCAACCCCCTCCCCCAGCTTACTCAGGAGATCTCATCTATTTCCCTTTCTCAGGGTGATCCATGTGACCCTCTTAGGATCCTCTCGTTACCTAACTTCTCTAGGGCTGTGGATTGTAGTCTGATCAGATCTGTAATCTGATTCTTTGCTTTCCATCTACTATCCGCTTATGAGTGAGTACATACCATGTTTGTATTTCTGAGTCTGGGTTACCTCACTCAGAATGATTTTTTTCTAGTTCCATCCATTTACCTGCAAATTTCATGATGGCATTGTTTTTATTGCTGAGTAATACACCATTGTGTAAATGTACCATGTTTTCTTTATCCATTCTTTGGTTGAGGGGCATCTAGGTTGCTTCCAGGTTCTGGCTATTACAAATAATGCTGCTATGAACATAACTGAGCAAGTGTCCTTGTGGTATGATTGAGTATTCCTTGGGTATATGCCCAAGAGTGGTATGGCTGGGTCTTAAGGTAGAACAATTCCCAATTTTCTGAGAAACCGCCATACTGATTTCCACAGTGGTTGTACAAGTTTGCATTCCCACCAACAGTGGAGGAGTGTTCCTCTTATTCCACCTCCTCTCCAACATAAGCTGTCTTCAGTGTTTTTTATCTTACCCATTCTAACAGGTGTAAGATGGTATCTCAGAGTCATTTTGATTTGCATTTCCCTGATGACTAAGGATGTTGAGCAATTCCTTAAATGTCTTTCAGCTGTTTGAGATTCTTCTGTTCAGAACTCTCTGTTTAGATCTGTACCTCGTTTTTTAATTGGATTGTTCAGTATGTCTAGTTTCTTGAGTTCTTTATATATTTTGGAGATCAGCCCTCTGTCAGATGTGGGGTTGGGAAGATCTTTCCCATTCTGTAGGCTGCCCTTTTGTCTTATTGACCATGTCCTTTGCCTTATAGAACTTTTCAATTTCAGGAGGTCCCATTTATTAATTGTTTCTCTCAGTGTCTGTGCTACTGGTGTTATATTTAGGAAGTGATCTCCTGTGCCAATGCCTTCAAGACTACTTCCTACTTTCTCTTCTATCAGGTTCAGTGTAACTGGATTTATGTTGAGATCTTTGATCCACTTGGACTTGAGTTTTGTGCATGGAGACAGATATGACTCAACTTGAATTCTTTTACATCCAGTTATGCCAGCACCATTGAAGACGCTTTCTTTTTCCATTGACAATTTTGGCTTCTTTGTTAAAAGTCAGGTGTTCAAAGGTGTGTGGATTTATGTTAGGGTCTTTGGTTTGATTCCATTGATACACGTGTCTGTTTTTATGCCAATACCAAGCTGGACAAATTTAAATAAAAAAAAGGAAACAAACATATCCAAAGATGACAGTTAAGGAAGAAACTCACGAGTCGAAGTATAGACAAGTATGTGTGGAGTGCTCAGCCACAAATGGGACATCTCCATCCCACCTTGTTTCTTTCCTCAAGGCTCAGGGACCATTGCCAAGAGCCAGAAGTCAGGGAGGACTGGGACTGCATAGTGTCTTCAGGACATGACAGGATCACTGCACTTGTGAACTGGAGCAGCTGTGGCTGCCCACAACAAGATCAAGTCGGTCAACATTCCAGCATGGCAGGAGGAACTCACCAGGCCCCATCCCTAGCTGAGGAATTACTGTTAGTTGATCGTTTAGGTGACAGGGAGAGTCAGTTTTCTTTAAGGGTGTGGTCCCTGTAGATCAACCACTCTTTAGTGGATGGTTCCACACCCATAGGCTTATGGCAGTGCAAATTGGTTTTGGTGATATCTGTACCTCTACCGATATCTATATCTGTCTATAGATGAGAGAGACAGAGAGTACACAAAGTTGGGAGGGAATAAGGAAGTGGGGTGATCTTGCAATAGTTAAGGAGAAGAGTGGGAGGTAAATATGATCAAGCTACATTGTATGCATGTATAAAATTCTCAAGAAATTAATAAAAAACATTGTAGATTTTAATTAATTAATTTATTTATGTATATGTGCTTGAGTGTATCTATGTGCACCATACCCATGCCAGAACCTGCATTGGATCCCCGGAAATTGGAGTTATAGACAGTTGTGAGCCACAAAGTGGGTGCAGAGAATTGAAATCAGGTCCTCTGTAAGAGGAGTAAGTACCCACCATCTCTCCAGCCCTCAAAACATTATATTTAAAAATCATTATCAAACCAGGCTTGGTGGTGCATATTTTAATCCCAGCATTTGGGAGGCAGAGGCAGGCAGATTTCTGAGTTCGAGCCCAGCCTGGTCTACAGAGTGAGTTCCAGGATGGCCAGGGCTCCACAGAGAAACCCTGTCCCCAAAACACAACACAAACCAAACCATTCTCAATAGGAGACATTTTTTTTTAAGGACGTGGGAATATTGAACAAAGACTATGAAGTGAGATGGATGATGAGACTTCTTGGCTTGCACAACTATTTGAAGCTCTATTTTAATTCAGTAAAGGCCAACCCCTAAAGTGTTTAATGTGAGCTGTGGCCGTGGTCTTTCAGAAGACTCCATCAGAAGGGAATCTGAGTTTAGCTATTAGGTTTTTGGCTTTTGAATAAAAAAGTAGCAATGCCTGAGATGTCTGGAAATGTTCCTCAGCAATCACTCCTTTGTTACATTTCTTTATTGCTTCGTCTTGCCTCCAGGATTATTCCCAAAGCCGTGAAGAAATATCTGAGTGCTAAAGAGATACCTCAGTAGTTCAGAGCACTTGTTGCTTTTGCAGAGGACCCAGGTTTGGTTCTTAGAACCCACATGGCAGCTCACAACTGTCTGTAACTGCAGTTCCAAGGGATTCAGTGCCCTCTTCTGGTCTCTGTGGGCACCAGGTACACACACAGTGCACACATACATGTAGGCAGCTATTTATACACATAAAATTTTTTAAGAAGAGTTTGACATTAAAAACAAATGTCTAAAACCCAAAAGACAGCACTTCTAAGAAATGGAAGCGTGAGAATGATGCTTCACAAAAGGAGATCAACAGTACGTTAATCCTAGCAGTCTAGAGGCAGAGGCAGGCAGGCCTCTATGATTTCCAAGCCAGTCAGGGATGCATAGAGAGACCCTGTTTTAAAATAATAAATAAATAAAACCCACTACAAAGCAGGCTGAGAGATGGCTCAGCTGGTACAGTACTTGTGAGCATGCAGTACCAGCACAAGGTCCCGAGTTTCACTTCTAGAATTTATGTAAAAAAGCTGGGTGGGGTTGCACAGCCTTGCAATGTCTGTGCTGGGAGGTGGAGAAAGGGGGACCCCTGAGTTCACTGGCCACCCTGTCTAACCTACTTGGTGAACTTCAGGCCTGAGACACACTCAAGATGAATGGCTCCTGAGCCATGACCCTGGAGATTGTCTGCTTTACCACATGAGCCATGCCCTGCCCCACAACACATGCACAGACAGACAGGTTCACTACAGACTTCCTGTAACCAGAGCAGTGTAGAACCAGCTTAAATTTCATCATAAAAAAATCAGTAGAATAGACGTGAGGTCCCAAAACCAAAACTCGAACATTATGGTCAACTGATAGTTTTTTTTTTTTTTCTTCTTCTCTTTTTTTATTTTTTTATTTGTTGGAGCTGAGGACCAAACTCATGGCCTTGTGCCTGCTAGGCTCTACCACTGAGCTAAATCCCCAACCCCTAGGTCAACTGATTCTTAACATGGACATCAACATACTTCATCAGGGAAAGGCACTGTCTCTTTATTTTTTGGTTTTTCAAGACAGGGTTTTTCTGTGTAGCTTTTGGAGCCTGTCCTGGTTCTCACTCTGTAGACCAGGCTGGCCTCGAACTCAGAGATCTACCTGGTTCTGCCTCCCCAGTGCTGGGATTAAAGGTGTGTGCCTCCACTGCCCGGCTGGCACTGTCTCTTTAATAAATGGTGTTAGGCAAATCAATATGCATGTGTGGCAGAATGAAGTTGGACTTTCACTTCACATCAAAGACAAAAAAAAAAAATCACTGAAAATGGGGTCAAAGACCTAAAGAAACTATTGAACTCTGAGAAGAAAATAGGAACAACCTTGAATCAGTCAATCAGTCAGTCAGTCAGTCAATTTGCCCTCTCTCAGTTCAGTTCTCTTGATTCAGCCTCTCAAGGGCTGGGATTACAGGCATGCACTGTCATACCATACCCACACCAGTCAATTTTTTTCCTAGACATAACATCAATAGTGTAAATGACAGAAGAAAACGTATACAAGTGATGGCTTGTCCCCCGAGAGTCCACTTGGTCCTCGGTTGGTGGAACAGTTTGGAAAGGATTAGGAGGAGTGGAGGAGGTGGTGTTGGAGGTTTGTCACTCCGGGTGGCCTCAAGGTTTCCAAAGCCCTCCACCATCCCCAGTGCACTCTCTTGGTTTCCTGCTGTTCAAGATGTCGTCTCTCAGCTGCTGATCCACTCTCATGGACTCTCTCTGAAAATATAAGCCCACCATAAATGCTTTAAGTTAATCACGGTGTCTCAACCCAGCAATGGAAATGCAACTAAGACAATATATTGGACTTTATCAAATTAAAAACTTTTGTTCTGCAGTGCTGGAAGTGTAACTCAGGGGCAGAGCACCAGCCTTGTGTGTGCTGTGTGCAGGGTACTGTGTACAGGGTACTGTGCGTAGGGTACTGGAATCAGTCCTCAGCGGAGGAAGCTGACTGTGGGTTGGATGTTCCCAAACTGTAAACCAAAGCAAGTCTTTCCTCCTTTTAGGCTTTTCTCATGTATTTTGTCCCAGTGACAAAAGGCTGATAAACACTGTCACCTGAGAGGCACCAGGCATTTCCTTATGGCACAGTTGTGAATGTTGGTGTATGAGCTTTTATATGGGATATGTTTTCCTTTTTTAAAAAACCAATTTGTATTTTATGTGTATGAATGTTTTGCCTGCGTGTATGTGTGCCACATGCATGCAGTGCTTATGGTGAGTAGAAGAGAACATCATGTCCTCTGGAATTGGAGTAATGGATGGTTGTGAGCCACTACTTGGGTTCTGGGAACTGAACTCCGGGTCCTTTGCAAGAGCAGCAAGCATTTTTAACTGCTGAGCCATCTCTCCAGGCCCTGGCACATATTTTAACTTTACTCGGGTATATAACTAGAAAAAAAAATACAGTTACTGGATCATTTGGTAACTCTATGCTTAACACTTTGAGGAAACTACCAAACTAGCTTCTATGATATCTGTAAAATCCTTCTGCCTCAGCCTCTAGGGGAGCTGATATTATAGGCACGTGCTACTGGACCAGCTCAAATGTCCTCATTTTAAGCTTGTAACTGGCAAAGATCCCGCTCTATATCAGCTTCTTTTCATTTCTGTGCTAAAACACCGTGTCCAAAAGGGATTTATAGAAGAATGTTTATTTTGGCTTACAGTCCCAGAGGTGAGGCTCATAATATGGGGGAGGCCTAGCAGCAGGTGGAAGCTGAGAAATCACATCTTCAACAACACACAAAGAGCAGAGAGAGCAAACGGGTGTGGTTCGAGACCAGAAGCCCTCAAATCCCACCTACAGTGACATACTTCCTCCAAGGCTAAACTTCCCAAGGTTCTAATACCCACCCACCCCCACTCTGCCATCAACCTGGGACCAAGTGTTCAAACAGCTAAGCCCACGGGGGACATTTCTCACACTGCTGCATTGTCTTTCTTACCTGAACTACACCAAAATTTGTGTCTCTCAGTGTAGAGACCTACAGAGATTTCTTAGTGAGAACTTACTTAGGGTCCAAGAATCTGAGCTTGCTTTACCCAGCAGGGCTGCATAAGGAGAAGGCTTGACCATGGGCGTGGTTACCAGGTGTTTGGAAGGGTCTGCACTTGGCTGTGCTGTGTGCTTTGATCTAGCAAGGGGGAGGTCTTTTGCCCCGCCCCTTGGCATTGCTATAAAAAGCCCCTTTGAAGAGCCAGAAGGGGCTGCTGGGTTTTGATCCAGGTCCTCCTGAAGCTATCCTGTGTTTCTGTCTTTCTCCTCTTTGCTATCTTACTATCTAAAAGTTTCTTATTCCTCTCTCCTCCTCATAGGAACCCTTTTAAAGGTGAGAGCTGGTCTCCCACATCTCAGATTTAAAGTCAACCTTTCATATCCACGGGCATTGGCTCCAGAGTGCATGTCCCCCCAATACCAAGGGCTGGGGATGTTCCAGACCTTCATATTCTAATACATAGTGTTATTATTTGATTATCCCTTGGACGATCATGTGTTAAAGGCATGGTTACCAGATCAGAGGCTTTGCGAAGATGATGGAATCCTGAGGACTCTGACCTAATGGATGGGTTTTTTGATCGATGGATTCATAATATGATGGCCTTATTGGGAGGAGGTGGAAAACTGGAAGTTGAGGGCTACTTGGAGGAACTAGATCATGGGGTCATGCCCTGGAAAAGATATACCTTGTTCCTAGCCACTTCCTAGTTGTTTTTCTTTTTGTTTGTCAGCCAAGTGGTGAGCAGTTCTGCTCATCCATGCCTGTCTGCTATGATGCTCTGCCATACCCATCTGCCATGATGCTCTGCCTCACCAAAAGTCCAGAAACAAAGAACCAACAACTATGGACTGAGGTCTCAGAAACCACGAGACAAAAGAAACATTTCCTTCTTTTAATTGTTTCTCTAATGTTATGGTTGGGGGGTCACCACAACATGGAGAACTGTATTAAAGGGTCTCAGCATTAGGAAGGTTGAGAACCACTGCCTAAGTTATCTCTAAACTACTTACAATTCCTAACACAATGTAAAGACTATAAAGTAGTTGTTGTACCATATTGTTTAGGGAGTAATGAAAAAAGAAAAAGTCTGAACACGTTCAAAACATATGAGTTTTCCTTCAAATAGTTCTGATGAGCAGTTGTTGAATCTATGGCTATAGAGGACCAATTATGTAGTTTAAATGGGTCAAGATGTTCCCTATTACACTGCTAGCACCCTAGAATGGTAGCTTTTAAGAGTCCTTCTAACACATGAACTATGAACCAAAGGCTGAGGGGCCCCCAGCTGGATCAGGCCCTCTGAATAGGTGAGACAGTTGATTGGCTTGATCAGTTTGGGAGGCAACTAGGCAGTGGGACCAAGTCCTGTGCTAATTGCATGAGTTGGCTGTTTGAAACCTGGAGCTTATGCAGGGACACTTGACTCATTCTGGGAGGAAGGGACTGGACCTCCCTGGACTGAGTTTACCAGGTTGATCACAGTCCTCGGGGGAGGACTTGTCCTGGAGGAGGTGGGAATGGAGGGTAGGCTGGGGGTAAGGGAAGGGGTGGGAGGGGGAGAATAGGGGAACCCATGGCTGATATGTAGAACTGAATGGTATTGTAAAATAAAATACACACACACACACACACACACACACACACACACACACACACAAAGGAAAACAGGAAAAACAACTAATTTAAAAAAAAAAAGAAATATTAAAAAAAAAGAAAAAGAGTCCTTCCTAATGGCACGCTGCTCCCTTCTCGGTTCTGAACCAGCTTGTGGTGGCCATTATTCTGTGGTACTGACTCTCTTCCTATCTTTACACTTTCCTGTTTATTCACCATGTTTTACTTTTTCCTGTTTTGGAACTTTACATTAGCTGAATCTGTCTCTCAAAATTATGTTTGTGAGGAACGGGGTGCTGTGGCATGTGCCTGTGGTCTTGGGAGGCTGGTGAGAAGGTCTGGAGCATTTGAGGAAAGCCTGGGTCACATAATGACTTCAAGGCCATGTTGTGCTATGTGGTGAGACTCCGTGGGAAAAGGAGTCTGTGAAATGCATTTGCATTGACGCTGTGATTGTGTGCTTATGTAACGAAAACAGCTGGGGCTCAGTGGTAAGAGCGCTTGCTACACAAGCAGGCGGACTCCAGTTCAGATCCCTGCACCCCTATAAAAAGCTGGGTGTGGCCATGTGTGCCCATAACTCCAGTGCTGAGGAGTTGGGGGAGACAGGAGGATCCCCGAGTTTGATGGCTGCTGGTGCAGATCAAAAATGGAGAACTCCAGGTTCAGTGAGAGATCCCTTTCCCAGGGAATAAGGAGAAAATGATAGAGGAGGGTACCTGATGTCCTCTGGTCTTCACACATGCATACACACACACACACACACACACACACACACACACACACACACACACACACATCCGGGCATGCATGCACCGCCGGGAAGATGGTTCAGTCATTAAAGTTCTTGCCATACAAGCATGAGTTCAGCTCTGCAGAACCCATGTAAAATGTGTACCTTTAATCCCAGCCCTGGGGAAGTAGACGTAGGCATTTCCCTGGGGCTGGTTGGATAGCTAGTCTAGTTAGTGAACTTCAGGTTCAGGGAGAGACCTTGTCTCAAAAAATAAGGTTGGACTTTGGTCCAGAAACCAATCTGGAACTGACCTGAAAACTCCCTTCCTGTTGACTTGTTTTCATAGGACCAGAAAACACTATTGCAGTTCACTGGGGGAGAAAATCGATCAGTGGTATCACCCAGCAGTCAATCCTACATGCTACAAGACTAACCAGACAGGCAAAATGTGTCCACTGGTGTAGTCATGGTAAAAGGTTCTGAGGATGACCGACACTCTTGGATTGGATTGGAGGTCTGCTCCACAGGAGAGAATTCATGCCTGGTACTGTAAACCTGGTTGAAAATCCATAGCTTAGGAGGTCAGAGATCATACTGTTGTCTTGTTAAGTGGACCTGTGGTCAAACTGCCTCCAAAATACTTACGTTTGTACGCATAGATTATTGATAGAGTCAACTTTGGGCCAGAGAAGCTCTCTGTGCAGTGGGCCGCAATTAATGCAGAGACTCATAACTGGCCAAAATGCCGAGAATAAGTAATTTTTGAGCGCTCAGCCCTAAACAGGACATCTATCTCACAGTGCTCCTCCCTGCAAAGCTAGAGGAACATCTGGGAAGAGGGGCAGATAGAATGTAAGAGCCAGAGGACGGGCAGAGGTGCTATGAAATTTATCTTCTGGATCGCCATTGCATTCATGAACTCACCTGTATATGATCAAGCCAACAGGAGAAGTCAGCACAGGCACTGGAGATATGGCTTAGTGGTGGAGTGTGCTTGTTGCTCTTCAGGGGAGCTGGGTTCAATTCCCATGCCCATATGACAGCTCACAACCATCTTTAACTCCCAGGCATTCACTTGGTGCACAATCACACACATACACTGAACTAAAAAGGAAAGAGAGAAAGAAAGACAGGAGAGTTATGATATAAACCGAGAGAGGGACATATAGGAAGTGCCTGTGGGGAGTGGGAAGAAGGAGTTGGGGGTATCTTGGTATATGAACAAGATACATTGTTTTCATGTATAAAATTGTCAAAGAATATTGTCAAAGACATCCTATTAAAAATAAGGTGGAGGGCTGGAGAGATGGCTCAGAGGTTAAGAGCACTGACTGGATGCTCTTCCAGAGGTCCTGAGTTCAATTCCCAGCAACCACATGGTGGCTCACAACCATCTGTAATGAGATCTGGGACCCTCTTCTGGCCTGCAGGCATATATGCTGTATACATAATAAGCAAACAAACAAACAAACAAATAAATAAATAAGGTGGAGATGGCTGGGTGGTGGTGGCACACACCTTTAATCCCAGCACTTGGGAGACAGAGCCAGGCAGATCTCTGTGAGTTTGAGGCCAGCCTGGTCTACAGAGCAAGTTCCAGGACAGGCACCAAAACTACATAGAGAAACCCTGTCTTGAAAAAAAACAAACAAAAAAATAAGGTGGAAATAGCTGGGCAGTGGTGGTGCACACCTTTAATCCCAGCACTTGGGAGGCAGAGGCAGGCGGATCTCTGTGAGTTTGAGGCCAGCCTGGTCTACAGAGTGAGTTCCAGGACAGCAAGGGCTGCACAGAGAAACTCTGTCTCGAAAAACAAAACAAAATAAAAATTATAAAAAAAAATAAGATGGAGAGAAACTAAGAAAGATACTTGAGGTACACTTCTGACCTTCATATGTACACATGTACCTTGAAACACGTGAACATACATATATACTCAAATACATCACACATGCACACATTTCAAAGTCAGTTGTGGTGGTGTACATCTGTAATCACAACACTCAGGAGGCTGAAGCAGGAGGATTGCTGTAAGTTTGAGGCCAGCCAGAGATACAGTTTTGCTGTCTCAAAACCAAAACCAAACAAGGCAAAACAAAACCATCTCTGTTGATGAACATTTGGGCCATTTATTTATTTGTTGTATAAAGAAATATACTGCTGTGAATATTCTTGTACATGTCTTACTGGGCTCACATGCAATATAATTGGCAAGTCATTATTTCATACTTTATTTCATAATTTCCTTAAGACAACAAGAATGACAACTTTTGTAGCTAACGAAGGCTTTGAGCATCCCTTAGTTTTCTCTCGTATATATCTAGGAGTGGCATCTGATTGCTGGGCCATAGGGCTTACCTGAAAAACTATGAAATGGGATTGGGCTATGGCTCAGTTGGTAGAGTGCTTGCCTAGAAGGCACAAAACCCTAGATTTGTAATCCTAGCATTTGGAAGGCAGGAGGATCAGGAATTCAAGGCCGGCATAAGCTATATGGTGAGTTCAAGGCTAGCTTGGCTACCAGAAAACCTGTGTTTTATCTTTTTTTTTTTTTTTTTTTTTTTTTTTTTTTGGTTTTTCAAGACAGGGTTTCTCTGTGTAGTTGTCACTGTCCTGGAACTTGCTTTTTAGACCAGCCTGGCCTCGAACTCACAGAGATCTGCCTCTGCCTCCTGAGTGCTGGGATTAAAGGTGTCACCACCACCACCACCACCACCTGGCTAGAACCTGTCTTTAAAAAAAAAAAAAAAGGGATGAATATGAAAGGTAAATAACTGGTGATCCTCTGGGCTGATTTCAAAATGACCTTTTCAGCTATTGACACAGGGGACTCTGGGTGTCCATACCAGACCTCTGATCATTTAGAAGTGGCCTTGGTCTTGAGGCTGCAACCCTGGTTATCAATGGTAATAAATATGCCACTCACTGAGTGGAAGGAGTCCCGTCTGTAGAGAACATCAGCATCTGCCATCTTTATGGCTCCTGCCTCCTATTAGTCATTGCAAAAGGACAGATGATTACTGAGTTGCCCTATTCCGGCCAAAGGTCTTCCTGCTGAGCAAGGATTTGTTCACCCAGGAAGGGCAGATATGAGTGGGTGGGTGGAGACAGGCCTTGTTTGCCCTGTCAAAGGCATACTGGTCATCAGGGAATGTTGATTGCTTAAAAGTCTGAATATTAAACTCTCCCTTCATGTTAGTGGGACCTGAGGCAAAAGTACAAATAGGTGACTACTGAAATTATTTAAAATTATAAACCATTCCAATGCACTGTGAACCTCATTAGAGTCTAGTCTTCTACTATGACTAATGCGCATCATTGTGGTTTGAATGTTAGAGCTTTGAAATGACCCTGGGGGCAGACTTAAATTTAGAATTCTTAGAATCAAAATAAGTAAAGAAGAAAAGACAAAGAGTAGGTCTTGGTGGTCCAGCCCTGGAATCCCAGCTTCTCAGGAGGAGAAGCAGGAGGGTTGCAAAGTCGAGGCCAACCTGGGCTATTGAGGGAGACGCAGTTTCCAAACAAAAAATAGAACAAGAGCTGTGGCTATAGCTGAATGGCGGAGTGCTTGCCTACTGTGCTTAAGGTTAAGTCCCCAGGACTGCAGGAGAAAAAAAAAAAGTGAAGAAACAGAACAGCCTAGATTCCTGGACTTCGGGGGCATGTGCACTTGAACAAGGTGGTGAGAGGAGTCTGGCTACCGGCCGTGGCTCCCCTTCTTCCCTCATCTGCCTTGCTCCCCGAAGCAGCTCAAATGTCTACGTGCCTTGCCACCTCCTTCAAGTACCGCTGCCCTTTTCTGTAAGTCCCTGTCTTATAGAAAAAGGAGAGACTAAAGCTTCGGCCACAGGGCAGGCAGGTGGACTTGGTCTTGAAGTGCCAGACTGTGTGGACTCCTTGTCCTAGAGAGGCAGCGAGGCTGGAGAGGAATCTCTAAAGAATGGAGCCTAGGGCTGGCTCTCTTGTCCAGGCATGCGGGCAGTACTTTTGTTGTTGTTTTGTTTTTTTCGAGACAGGGTTTTTTTCTGTGTAGCTTTGGAGGTTTTCCTGGATCTCACTCTGTAGCCCAGGCTGGCCTGGAACTCACAGAGATCCGCCTGGCTCTGCCTCCCGAGTGCTGGGATTAAAGGCGTGCGCCGCCACCGCACTACTTTCTGTATGTAATTTCTCCTCTCCAGTCGCCGGCGCAAGCACTGCGTCTTGGCTAGCTTTCCAGCCGCTTCCCTGGGCTGGGCACATAAAAGTCAGACATAGCGGCTTAATGGGAAGTACACTGGCTTGCACATCAGAAGACCCGGAGTCCTGGCCAAGTTCTGGCCATAACAATCCTTCCTACTTTATTGCCTCATTTAAACTTTTCTTAGCTACTGTACTCATCAAGGTTATGAGGTTAAGGGACTCACTCTCTCAAGGTCACAGAGCTAGGCGAAGAAGCGGCTGGGCTGGCGTGCACCACAGGATTTCCTCACCCGGGCTTTTTTCACCCCCCTTTTGACTAGGTTCTGGGAACCAGGAGCTTCAAGAGTCCTTGGCTTTCCCGCCACCAGCCTCCTCCACCCCTGGCTCTCATCAGCAGCTTCCCTCTGATGCTCAGGCTCCCGACCCCTCCTCCCCTGCCTCCCTCCCTCCGGAGGCCCCGCCTCTCCCCTTAGGCCAGCGTCACGTGCCGCCCCATCCCCCTGCGCCTGCGCACTGCTTATTTCCCGCTGTCAGGATGAGGAGGCGGAGGTCGGCGCTCCGGTCCGTCTCTGCCCGGGGCTGTGGCGGCGCCGGCGGCTCCAGCCTTAGCGGTTCCTCCCTGGGCGGCGGCGGCCGCAGCTCGGTCGACGCCTCCTCCGCCAGCTGAGCCCGCGGCAGTCCGGGACGCCGCTTCCCCGCCCATCCCCGGTCCCCGAGGCCGCCTCCTGGCCATGGCGCAGCCGGGCCCGGCACCCCAGCCTGACGGTGAGGCGCCCACCATGGCGGGCGCGGCCTGCCCGGCGCGGCGTCGCGGGGGCCTTTGGGGCCGGAAGGGCACGCGCGCGGGCCCGGGGGTGACCCGCGGGGCCGGGGGCGGGAGCGCGCGGCGGCGCGGGGCCAGGGCGGCCGGGCTGGGGAGGGGGCGGGAGGCGCGCGCGCGCGCGGGCGGCTGCGGGGAAGGGCGTGGGGAGCCTGCGGGAGCCGGCGGCCTCGGCGGCGGCGGCGGGGGAGCGCGGAGAGGAAGGTGCAGTGGGATTAGCATGTGGGTGCCGCCCGTGGGGAGGATGGAAATGGAGAACATGTGCTATATTCGTTTAAAAAAAAAAAAAAAAAAGAGCGAGCCCTGGTCTCGGTAGTGGCGGTGTGCCTCTCGCCCCACCTCCGCCCCCGCCTCCTCGGGCCACGCTCCAGCGCTCTTTGCACCGGGTTCTGTGACTTGTAAAAGTAACTGGGATCGCTAATGATTTGGTAGCCTTCTTTGAGTGGTAGTGTTGCTTAACGGTGAGTCCGGGCACATTTCTTAGTCTCTTTAGGACCTCGCTTTCTGACGTACGAGGAGTGCTGGATTCATGCCCCTTTATTGAGAAAGATGGGCAAGCCGTTGGGCCATGCGATAAAGATGGCACCATTCATATGTAAAAGGATAGCTTAGTATTATTTTCAGAGTGTTGGGAATGAAAACGGTGCTCGAGAAAGCCAAAGTCGAGGAATCAGTCCTCCTTTCCTTTTCGTCTCTTCCTTTCAAGCGATGGGGGGTGATGGGGTGGTGGTGTTGTCTCACTTCGTTGACCATGTTGGCTTGAAACTCCTGAGCTATCCTCCTGCCTCAGTAGCCGAGACTTACAGGTGCAGGTCCAACTGTCTTTTAATAATGCTCATATTATATTTTTGGAAAGGAAAAAAGGCCTTGTCCTAAATAAGCCAGACTGGTTGTCAGAGCCCTTCATGATCTTTCAGGTGACTGAGCTCTGCTTCAGAGTTTTGACCACATTGTTTCAAAAAAAATTTTTTTCCCCTCAACCTGGAGTTATGTTTGAAAAGAATGTGCTCGGTCCTTGGCAAGATCTTACTGTATCTAGTTGAGAAAGTTCTTTCAGGTGTATTTCTATAGTCGGCCTTTGTGCTTAGCATCTTTATGTGTAAGTGTAAGTTGGATAGGTGTTTGGCACAGGAGGGTTCTTCTTTTGACCTTTACCGGGAATAGTCTCTTGAAATAACCTTTTGTGAAAATCTCTCTGTTCTTGCCGTGGGTGAACTGGAAACAATGTTATCAGATTTTAAGGCTCTTGCTGCTCTCAGGGAAGTGTGCTCCAAAACCTGTGAGCCTCTTGTTTTGGGTTCTGTTAGTAGCCTAAAGGGCAATGTCCAGCCTGGACTTTAATTCACTTGCTGTTCTATTCAAGTAGAAGAGAAGAGATGGTGGGCTGTCGGGAAATAGGGATTTTTTTTTTTTTGGACCTTCTTTTAATTCTCACTTTTGTATTTGGTGTCAGGGAAGAAAACTTTACAAACCCTCTTTGTTACTGCAGACAGAGGCAGAATACAGAGAAAGCTCTGGCTTCTGGTAGGTATGCTTACCTGCTGCCTTCTTTTGCCTTCCACGGACTGCTCAGGTGACATGGGGAGTCTGGACTCCACAGTTCCTGCCTCTTTCGAGATATGAAATGGTCTTCCCAGCAAATAGGCAGAAATGACTAAGCACTTCACAGCGCTGAGGAAAACGTTAGCCTTGAGGAATCTCGTAGTCTTCTTGTTCCCACTTCAGGATTACTTGCGATTTTTCAAATTTCAGGACTATGGGGTGGGATTGAGTTTACATTGTAGTTTTTTTTTTTAAATTGTAAATTAAATGGGTGGCCATAACTTATCATTCTCAAAAGGAGAGAGAATTTGGTATGTTTGAATTCTTCTGTCAATGTCTGCTTAGAAGTTCATCTTGGGGAATTAGTTTTCTTCCTTAGTTGAGTTCATATGGATAACTTTAATTAAAAGCACACTTGAATTTCAATCCCTCCAAAGGAGTTGGCGAAATTCCTTTGAATCAAATTGATAGTAAAACATATCTAGTCTTGGACTCAGAAGCAGTCCAAGCTGAGTCTTTTTCTTTTTTACATACTTTGCTTTGTTTTTGAGGATAAAGGTATATTAAGAGTATGTAATTGACAAGATGAGATGTAGCCATTTAAAATTTTTTCTTATTTCATAATTTTTGAAAGTTTTGTTTTTTGATGGTACATTTTAATAGACAAATGTCAATTGAGTAAATTATTTTCCCTTGAAAATTCAAAGACAAGGGTAAAAATTCTCAGATTTCAGTTTAAGCTAAACTGTATCTTAGAAGCATTTGTTTTGATCTTGATTCATTACAATTAAATTTTATTTGTGTGTGTATGTATACATGCCACAAGCATGTGTGTGGAGGTCAGGGGACAACTTGTGGGAGTTGGTTCTCTCTCTTTACTCTGTGGTTTTTGAGATCACCAGGCTTGACAGCAGTCACATTTACTTGCTGAGTGATGTCACTGGCCCCTTTATTTTGTTTTTATATAATCCCTCTGTATAAGAAAATGTATGTTAGAAAAAGATTTTGAATATTTTCCCATAAAGGAATGATAAGTATTTGAGGACATAGATACGTTTAACTTCATTTACACATTCCATAATATATGCTAACTTCAAAACATTACAAAGACCACCCCCCATTGATGCTTTTATTTTATTTTATGTTTTAAGTTTATGTGTATCTTTATGGGTGTTTTGCGCCATGTGCATGTCTGGTAGCTTTGGAAGCCAGAAGAGGATGTTGGGTCCTTTTGGGACTAGAGTTACAGATGGTCGTGGGCCATCATGTGGGTTCTGGGAATCAAACCCAGGTCCTCTGAAAGAACATCTAGTTCTCTTAACCGCTGAGCTATCTCTCCAGCCCTCCATTGATACTTTATATACTAGAAAAAAAAAAAATCTTAAGAAGTAGAAGTATATTTTTCCCATTCTCAGAGGTGAGATTTCTGTTCTGCTTTTTATTCATGGTTATACAGACATGTTACCTTTAATCCTTGAAATAGATGGGTATTACATACATAGGTCTGCAACTTTCTTATCTCATTTAAATGTTATTTATCATTGCTCTGTGTGTGTGTGTGTGTGTGTGTGTGTGTGTGTGTGTGTAAGTAAATGGTTACATGGCTGTGTGTCATGCCATAACTTATTACAGTTACTATCTCAAGGAATCTTCATATCACTGAGGAGGGTGCTATTGTTAATAGTATTGCTGGTCCTAGTTTTTGATGAAGAAACTGAAGTTCAGACAAATTAAAATATGCCTGGAGTTACAGTAAGTTAGAGAGTCAGGATTCAAACACAGAATATCTGAATCCAGGACCCTCTGGTTTGTTTACTAGATCAGAAGGACCATTGTCTGTTTCTGTATTATAACTCTGCCTTGTTTTTATTAAAAGTCTATTCCATCACGTGTGTGGCATGTATAATGGATTTGCTTGTTATTCTTCATTATTATTTTAATGATTTTTGTTATTATTTTATGTGTACTTGTATTTTGCCTGCATGTATGTCTGTCCCTGGTACCTACAGAGGCCAGAAGAGGGGATTGGATCCCTGGAACTGGAGTTACAGGTGGTTGTGAGCCACCATGTGGGTGCTGGGGATTGAACCCAGGTCCTCTGGAAGAGCAATCAGTTCTCTTAACTGTTGAGCCATCTCTCCAACCCCTATTTTTATTTTTATTATTGAGACAGGGTCCCACTCTAGTCCAGCTGGCCTCCAATTCATGATGATCTCCTACTTTATCCTCTGGAGTATTGGGATTACAGGCATGAGACACCCTGCTTGGCTGTGTTTCCACTGATGGGCTGGTAGGTTGCTAATCTCTTCTTTTCATTTTATAAGCAGTGCTAAAATGGTGTCCTTTTTTTTTTCTACTGAGATTTGAATCTAGGATCTTGTGCATGCTAAGCAAACACTATACTATTGAGATGTAGCTCTAGTTTCTTTAAAATTTGAGACAAGGCCTCATTGTAACATAGCAGGCCTTGAACTTAAGATCCTCTAGCCCCACTCTCCTTAGTAACTGGAATTGCAGGCCTGCACCACTGGTGCTCTTGCTGTTATATCTGTGAGACTACTGAGTTAAAGGGCACGTTCTGACAGAGTTAAATGTTAAAGCTGCTGTTAGCTTAAGCTAAAAAAAAGAAGTATCAATTTACATACCTGCCAAGGTATATGAGATGGTAGATTTCCCCATTAAAAGTTCTGGATGGATGTTGTTTTAAATTTGTCTTCTGATAGATTTTTTTTTTTAAGGCTATTTTGTTGTTGTTGTCTGTTGGTCATCCTGTCTGTCTCTGTCTCTTTCCCTCTGTCTGTCTCTCTCAGACAGTTAGTCTTGGATTCACTGTGTAGCTCTGGTTCACCTCAAACTAACACTAGTCCCACTTCATCTCCTAAGTGCTGGGATTACAGGAATGCCCATTATACTGGAGGTATTCTTCAATTAACACTTTGGTGCCTGGACTATGCCAACCCCTTTGTTAGTCTTTAAGAAATAGAAAGATAAGCCAAACTAGACCCAGTCTCTGTTCTAGGTAGTCATTTAGTCATTAATTAGATTATTCCATAGACTGGTATAAAACCATTTATTTAACTATTACTAATGTGTACTACTTGCCAGGCACAATTCTTGTAATTATAATTCATCAGTGAACTTGACAGGTAATAACAGTCCTGCCTTAATGAAGAGAAAATAGGTACTGAACATACACAGGTTATATAGAGTCTTAGCCAGTAAGAGCTCTGCAAAACAGCAGAGCAGAGTCCAAGGAAGTATGGACTAGATTATTTATTTATTTATTTTACTACTTATGTGTATATGTATTTGTGGGATAGGGTGGGTACATATGTATTTAGGTGCCCAGAAGCCAGAAGAGGCTGTTAGATTCCCAAGAGCAAGAGTTACAGACAGTTTGAACTACCTAGTGTGGATGCTAGGATCCTCTGCAATCGTAACAAATGATCTTAACTGCTAAGCCCTCTCTCAAGCTCTGGGGTTGGTTTTAAATGAAATGTTCAGAATAGTGATAATCCGATACAGATGTTCCGTTATAGATAAAATTTGTGCAGAGACCTGAAGGACGAAGTGGAATTAGCCATGAAGCAAAAGCTTTGAGGGAATATATCTGACATATTTGAAGAAGTCATTGTGATTGGATTGATGTTAGGAGAGTGAGAGATGAGAGTAATGGGATGTGAGATCACAAAGATAATGAAGTTAGGGCAGATTTTGTAGGGCCACAGAAACGTTTTAAAGATTGGCTTTCACTATGGGTCCATCTCTGTCAAAATGAGCAAGTGAATCAATCCATTTCACTATGGGAAACCATTGAAAAGGGTTTTAAGCAGAAGAGTGATATGATTGGACATAACAAGGTGCTGGGCATGGTGGTTCAAACCTGTAATCCCAGCACTAGGAGGCTGAAGCAGAAGGATTGCTACAACGTTTGAGGCCAGCCTGGGCTACACAGTGAGAATCTGCTTCAAAAACTAAAAACAACAACCTACAAATAAATAAACAAAAACTACAAACAAACAAAACTCCATGTTGCTTTGGTTGTTGGATTGGCAATAGAGTTTTGGGGAGGCAAGGGAGGCCTGAATCCAGGAAAAGGTGATGGAATCTGGATGTTTGATGGCATCTTTATTTTGAAATAATAGCCTGTGGGGTTTGCTGATGGCATTGGATGTTTGAATCCCAAAATTCTGCCTGAGGACCTGTGTGAGGGTCGCATAGTGCTCTGCATTTGAGGCATTTGGTCATTGAGAGGAGGTGGTTCTGGTGTTGCTGTCTGATGGATGAACAGGAGTCTCTCTCTTGGAGCAAATAGTGAGAAAGGTATGAGGTGTTAGTGGGCTGACCTGGGTGGTCTTAGCTGTAGAGGTAAAAGAGATAATGTTGAAGGGTTTGAAGCAGGTAGATGACATGGTGGCTTTAAAAAGTGGGTTGATTCACTTGTTCATTTTCATAGAGCTGTGGAATGAATCCAGGCTTTTTGTGTATACCAGGCAAGTGTTCTATCACTGAGCCTTAGCTGATGATAGATATTTTTTTTCAGGTATGCATGTTTTTTTTTTTTCTTTTTTTTTTGGTTTTTTTTTTTTTTTTTTTTTTTTTAAGCTGTCGAATACAAGATGTTTTTTATTAGCTCCCACCCCCCCAGGTATGCATGTTTTTATACTTAATTTTTTTTATTACTTTATTTAATGGTTCGGGTTATGGGGTATGTGTGCTTCTGTGGAGGTCAAAGGACAGTTTGTGAGCTGTGGTTTTCTCTTCTATTTCTACATGGGTTCTAGGGATCAAGCTCAGCTAGCTCACTAGGCTTGTATGGATAGCTACTTTATTCTCTGAACCATCTTGCTGGCCCTAATTGACTAAATTATTTTTGTAAATTGACCATTATATCATTTTGTCCCCATTGAATTGTCCTGGTTAATTGTTTTTTTTCCTGTGTGTGTGGTGTACGTGTTTGTGTGTGTATGCAGGTGCATGTGCACATGTATATGGATATTAGAGGTTGACAATTAGGTGTCTTTTTAAGCCTTTCTCCACCTTATTTTATGAGGCTGGGTCTCTCACTGAACTTGGCACTTGCTGGTTAGAACTGAGCAACTGGTTACAACTGAAATTGGCTAGACTTGCTGGTCAGCAAGCCGCAGAGATCCTCCTGTCTTTGTCCCCCAAGAGCTGAGGTAATAGCTGTGTGTCTCTGTCTTGCTTTTTGTGTGGGTGATGGGAAGTTGAATTCAGGTCCTTCTGCTTGTGTGGCAAATACTTTACTGACTGAGCCGGCTCAGCTTTCTTTTCTTGTTGAATTAGAGGAACACTATAAATTGCATTAGGTTTTTGCTATGTATTAGATATTTTGTTATCCTAGTTTGTTACTTACCTACTTTTTTTTATTGTACAAAAAGCAATTTTTGTGATCTGACTTTTTTTTCCCCCCGGTTTTTTGAGACAGGGTTTCTCTGTGTAGTTTTGGTCCCTGTCCTGGATCTCACTCTGTAGTCTGGCCTTGAACTCACAGAGATCTGCCTGGCTCTGCCTCCCAAGTGCTGGGATTAAAGGCATGGCCAACACCGCCCAGCTGACATTTATTTATTTATTTATTTATTTATTTATTTATTTATTTATTTAATAGTCTCAAGGTTTCTGGCTTAGAACGACCGCCCACCTCCTTATTCCAATTCTTTTATAGTCTTTCAAGATAGGATTTCTGGCTGGGTAGTGGTGGGGCATGCCTTTAGTCCCAGAACTTGGGAGGCAGAAGCAGGCGAATCTTAGTGACTTCAAAAAAGAAACCCTGTCTTGAAAAAACAAACAAAAAAAGACAGGATTTCTCTGTGTAGCCTGGCTGTCCTGGAAGTCACTCTGTAGACCAGGCTGGCCTTGAACTCAGAACTCAGAGATACTTTTGTCTCTGCCTCCCAAGCTCTGGGATTAAAGGCGTAGTACTACCATCGCTGGACCATTTTTCTTTTTTTTAAAGAGTTAATAGGTCATCTACTAGGAGAAAAGAAAACATTGAAGAATATAGTACAACAATACTAGACATGAGTAATTTCTGCTTCCAGGGCTGAGGCCAAATATTCAGGGAAGGACTTCAACTCGGTTCCTATGCCAGAGCAGTAAACACTCTTAACCCCTGCGCCATTTTTCCAGCCTTATAGACTCTTCATGTGTAGTCAGTCATTAAACTGAGTTTAATCTTTATAAGGGTATCTGTAAACTTTTATTGTTTATTTTTGTGTAGTACAATTGTGCCAGATAATGTCATGTTTGGGGAATATAAAAATGAATGATATACAGCCTGCCTTCTAGATGTTGCTGATTCAGTGAAGGAACGGCCTTGAACTCTGAAGATGCCCAGCGAGAAAACAGTCAGTGGTATTCTGAATTGGTAGTCTAAATTCTGTTCCTTCTAGAGAAGAAAGCTTGTCACCTCCTGATTTTAACTGGATTTGTATTTTATTTTTCTTTTAATTAAAGTGAGGTTTCTGCAAACTATAACTGCTTTAGTTTTGTTTGCTAGGACCACCCAGAGGAAATCCCAAGCATTCTTTTGCATGTCAGTCTGAAGCAGTTTAATAGTAATGTTGTGTTCTTTCTAAGTATTTGGTTTATTACTTTCACTGCATGACTAGAATCTATTTGCCGTTCTTTAGATTCTTTTTCACGCAAACTCAAGTGAGTGACTTCTATTGGAACCTAGAACCTGGAACCTGGTATGCTCTAGATATACTTAACTATGGAAAGTAGTAGAAAGACATCTAACTATATCCACAAGGAATCCTAGAGAGTAGTCATCTTTCTCACTTTATAAATGAGGCTAAGGACTAAAGAGATGAAGTCACAAATCTGCCTGGCTCTGCCTCCTGAGTGCTGGGACTAAAGGCTTGTGCCACCACCACCCAGCTACTTTCATTTCTTTAACAAGCAATTTATTGATAATGGGTGTTGCAGATGTTACAAAATACTTCTTATGGAACATAAAAGTCTGAATGCAAACACCATGAGGAAGAGGCAACTTGCCTGAGTGATAGTGGTATTTTCAACAAAATACTTGGTGTAGAGTAAATGTGAACAATAGATAGTTTTTGAAAGAAACTGACATGAAACAGGCAGCTATAATAATATGGTCTCACTTTCTCATTCACAGAATTTTGATTAGATATAGCAGAGACATTTTGCACCATTCAGAAATTTAGGTAACATGGACCCTCCACTCATGCTATATCTATTTTATATTGGAGAGAATACATGAATACAACCTTGAGAGTTACGAAGAATTTTTGACAAACGGAGAAGTAAATTAATGGATGCTACAATTTACTAAGATTGAATTATGGAGAAATAGAAAATGTGAACAGTCCAGTGCTGAGTAGGAAGATTGAATCAGTAAGTCTGTCATAGAATAAGCCCAGGGTCTGATGACTTTGCTGATGAGTTCAGTCAAGTATCTAAAAGACTAATGCCAGTTCTGGAAAAACTCTTTAAACATTTGGAAAGGACTCCTAAGTTCACTCCTCAGTGCTGCATTACTCTGATACATAAACTAGACATGGATACAAGAAAAAGCCTGGCATGGTGCTACATGCCTGTAAACCTAGCTCTTAGGCAGAGGTAGGTAGATCCCTGTGAGTTCAAGGGCAGTCTAGTGAGACCCTGTCTCTAAAAACAAAACAAGACAAAAAAACTAAACTATTATTCCTGAACATATACAGTATTTTCAGTAAGCTATTGAGAAAAATTCAGTGGCATATTAAAAAAGATGACTTCATGGTAAAGTGGGATTCATTCAGAAGTGCAAGGATGGTTTAACACATATAAATATAGATAACCATATCAAGAGAATAAAGGACAAAATCATAGAGTGATTATTTTAGTAGAAGCAGGAAAAGCATTTGACAAAAGCCAATATTCCTTGGCAAAAACTCAACAAATTAGGTACAGAATTAATAACATAATAACCACCAATTTTGACAAAATCTACAGCTAACATCCTGAATGGGAAAATGTTGAAACTGGAAAAAGACAATGTTGTTCATTTTATCACTTCTATTTGACTCCGAATGGCAAGTCCTATTCAGAGCAGTTAGATAAGAGAAAGCAATAAAAGGCATCCAAACTGAGAAGTTAAACTGTCTCTCTGACTCGAATGTAGAATGTCCCCAGAGTGTTTTGGTTCCCAAAATAGCAATATTCAAAGGTGGAGCTCTGGAGGAAATGATTAGATCACAAGGCTTTGCCTATATCAATTACTCCACTGAAGTCTTCACAATTTATGGCATTATTGGGAGGTGGAAGAACTCGGGGATAAGGCCTAGTTGTAGGAAATAGGTTACTGGGAACTTGCCTTTGCAGATTATATCATTTCTCAAGGTTACCTCCTTTGCTTCCTGGTGGCAATGAAGTGAGCATCACTCTCCTATCATGCCTTGTGCCATCGTGACATGGCTTGAAAACTGAAATTGTGAGCCCAAATCAGTCCATAAACAGTTCCTCTCCGGTAGTTGTCACATTGACAGAAACTTAACATATTTAGAAAACTCTGAAGATGACACAAACACACATACACACAGTGAGAACAAACAAATTCATGGGGAGGGTATAAAATCAACAGAAGTGAGGGTTGGGGAGCTAGCTCAGAGACAGAGCATGAGCATTTGAGGGGTATTGTAGATTTAACCTCGGCACTCCAAAAACAAACCAGTGAATAGGAAAGAACAAAAAATAACTTCTTACCCTAAACAAAACAACAGCAAACAAAACCCTAAACCTGTTGTGTTTTTATGTCCTACCTTCCCTCTATCTTGGAAAAAACAAATTCCACTTATAATACCTATAGAAGATAATGGCAAAGGAGGGGAGCTATCTCAGAGCTGGAAATTTGAAAACATTGATGAAAGAGGCTACAAATAAATGAAAGTATCCAGTGTTCATGGGTTGGAAGGGTTATTAGCATTGTTTAAAATGTCCACACTGAGAAAACAAAAACAGAATTCTGGCAGTGGTGGTGCACACCTCTTATCCCAGCTCTCGAGTGGCAGAGACAGGTGGATCTCTGTGAGTTCAAGGCCAGCCCTGGTCTACAAGACAGCCAGAGTGACACAGAGAAACTTTGTCTTGAAAAACAAAATGGAAACAAACAAAAATGTCCATACTGCTGGAAGCTATCTAGTGATTCTTTGTAACTATCAAAATACCAATGGTGTTCCTTAGAGAAAAAAAGAGTAAAATGCAGGAACTGGAAGATAGAATCAGTCTTGAGTAAGAAAATAGAGCATACTATTTCAAAATAGACTACGTTTTAGAACATGGGCCTGCCAGTTTACAGTGGTCATTCTTAAGGCCATTTCCCACAGCCTGAAGATATCAGGCCACACCTACCTGCAGCTCCCTGGGAAAGAGTTAAGCAATCTGCTGTGACTTGACAGCTCTTCACTTATATCTGATTTTTTTCATGCTCTTTGTCACATGGACTGTGTTGAACTAAGTAATGTGATGTATCACTTCCACCAGCCTCTAAAATGTTACATGTATATTAAAGAAGGCAGGAATCCTCTTTGTTCAGGGGTTTCTCATAAGACTCTTTATCAGTGGGATCTTTCTGGAGAGGTTCCCCCAGCCCATTCCCTTAAAGGTGGTTATTCATCTTATATCTATTTGGTGGGAAAGTGCTGGGATTAAAGGTATGGACCACTGCCACTTGGCCGCCTTATTATTTTTTTTAAGAAGATTTGTTTCCATATGTGTGCTCATGCATGCAGTGCCAGAGTCCTGAAGCTGGAGTTAATAGGTAGTTGTGAGATGCTAGACATAGGTGCTGGGACCTGAACTTGGGATCTCTGGAGGAGCAGCAAGTGCTCTTTAACAAACTTTTTTTTTTTTTTTTTTTTTTTTTTTTTTTTTTTGTTTATGTGCATTGGTGTTTTGCCTGCATGAGGGTGTCAGGCACCCTGGAACTGGAGTTACAGACAGTCATGAGGTGCCATGTGGGTACTGGGAATTGAACCCTGATCATCCAGAAGAGCAGCCAGTGCTCTTAACCACTGAGCAATCTCTCCAGCCCCCTGCAGCAAGTGCTCTTGACTGCTGAGCCATCTCTCCTGCTCTCTTCTCCTTAATGAACCGTCTCTCTAGATATTAAAGGGAAATCTCCTTTTAAGGCCTTGTCATGACCTCTTGCATAGTTTGAACCTTTTTCTTTCTAATGGGTTTCCTTATACCTTTAGCCTAGATCATGAATTGGAGGCCCTTTCTCCTAGTAAACCTCATTCCTTAAAGGTAATTATGTGTCATCTTCCTGTGCCATTTGCTGCCACTCTAGTATTATATTTAATATTACAAAACTATTGTAATTATATTGGCAGCTTCTAGCATAAAAACACCAGTAGGCTTGGAATGGATGTAGATTCTTGCCTAGCATGTGCAAAGACTTGGGTTCAATCCCTAGCACCAGAAAACACAACAAACCAGATACAAATAGATTCATATTCTTAAATCCATACTCTTACAGCCACTAAGGTGCTAAGAACATAACAATGAACAAAAGATGGCTGCTTCAATAAAACAGGCAACTGTGTATCCTTATGCAGAGGAATAATTAGATCCTTATGTCACACCATGTACAAAAATAAACACAAAGTGGATCAAAGACCTAAATGTAAGACAAAACTATGAAACTGCTACAAGAAAACTTAGAAGAAAATACCCACATTTGTCCAGGCAGTGATTTGTTTGGGATATAATCTCAAAAGCACAGATAATGAAAGCAAAAGCAGACAAATGGGATTCCACCTAACTGTGCTATGCTCTGCAGCAAAGGAAATCAGAGTGAAGAAGGATGGGAGACGATATCCAGAAGTGATACATTTGGTTGGAGATTAAAACTTCCCATATCTAAGGAGCTTAGTAGTAAGAAAACAACTCTATTAAAAAAGGCAAAATATCTGGACAGATTTTTCTTAAAAGAACACATACAGGTGGCTGATAAAATCTCAGTATCACTAGTCATCAAAGAATACAAAGGAAAAACCACGGTAAGATAACACTTCACTTTAGTTAGAATGACAGTTCACAAAAAGACAAAAGGCTGTGAAGAAAAGAAAATGCCTACTCACTGTTCATAAGAATATAAATTATAGCCATTATGGGGAACAGCATGGAGGTTCCCCACAAAGTTAAAAATAGAAGCACCATATGATAACTGTGTGTGGTGTGTTTATCCAAAGTAAATGGAATCAGTGTGTGAAAGAGATAGTTACATTACCATGTTTATTGCAACATCTCACACTACCAAGAAATAGAGTCAACCTATGTGTATATTGATAACCTAATGAGTAAGGAAGATGTATGCATACACAGTAAGATACTGTTGAGACTTTAAAAAGAAATTCTGTCATTTGTAATGACAAACCAAGCTGACATTATGTAATGTCAAATCCAGGTATATGATTTCACTCATCTGTGGACTTTGTAAAAGTAGAGGGTAGAATTGTCATCAGGGCCAGCATGATGGCTCAGCAGGTAAAAGTACTAAGCTGGACAGCATAATTTTCTTCCCTGGGACCCATATAGTAGGAAGAGAATTGACTACACAAGTTGTCTTGACCTCTGCACATATGTGCTATGGCACTTGTGAGCACATATATATACACAGAATAAGTGAAATTATGGTTGTTAAAGCTGCTTATGTGGGAGGAGGAGTTGATGCTAGTCAAAAGATTCGTAATTATAGTTAGGCAAGAGGAAGGATTTCAAGAGGTCTTTCATTCAGCACAGTGATTATAGTTAATGATTTTTATAGTATTCTTAAAAAATACTAAGAAAGGGTTTGGGATATAGCTCATTATGCTTGCTTATCATGCATAAATCCTGGGTTCAGTCCCTAGCACCACATAAATGATGGTAGGGTGTTCGAATCTTAGATGGTCTTTTAATAAAAAACCCAAAGCCAGATATCAGGGTGAAAGCTGAAAGATCAGAGAAGCAGAACAGCAGCACTATTTTACCTCTATAAAATTCAGCTAAAGAGAATGAGTTCCTGTTTCCTCATGCCTTATATATCTTTCTCTGCTATGCCATATGACTTCCTGGGATTAAAGGCATGTGTGCTTCCCAAACAAAGGCATGAGATCTCAAGTGCTGGGATTAAAGGTGTGTTGCACCACTGCCTAATCTCTGTCTAATCTAGTGACTGGCTCTGTCTTCTGATCCTCAGGCAAGTTTATAGTACCATATCACAGTAGGGTGTGTTGTGTTGTGATCTATATTTACAACCCCCGATTGGAAGCTGGAGGCAAGAAGGTCCAAAGTTCAAGGTCATCCTTGGCTTTCTAGCAGAGGTCAGAGCCAGCCTTAGCTACATGAGACCATGTCTTAAAAATTAAGAATGGGCCAGCAGCGGTGGCACACACCTTTAATCCCAGCACTTGGGAGGCAGAGCTAGGCGGATCTCCGTGAGTTCGAGGCCAGCCTGGTCTATAGAGCAAGATCCAGGACAGGCACCAAAACTACACAGAGAAACCCTGTTTTGAAAAACCAAAAAAAAAAAAGAAAAAAAGAATGGATGATGTTGGGTGCTCACTACTAAAATGATAATTGCATGAGGTCATGAATTTTGAAGCCTAGGTTTAGCTAGTTCACAGGATGGATATACATATCCATATGGACACACACAAACTTTTTTTCATTTTTTTTAATTAAGAAATTATTCATTTTACATAACGATTACAGATCCCCCTCTTCCCTCTTCCCTCTCCTCCAGCCTTTTCCCCAACCCACTCCCCATTCTGTCCCACAAGAAGGTAAGACCTTCCATGGGGAGTCAGCAGAACCTGGTACATTCAGTAGAGGCAGGTCCAATTCCCCATCCCCCAAGGCTGTGTGAGGTGTCCCACCATAGGTAATGGGCTCCAAAAAGCCAGCTCATGCACCAGTGATGGATCCTGTTCCTACTGCCAGTGGGCCACTTAAGCAGATCAAGCTACATAACTGTCACTTATACAGAGGGCCCAGTTCAGTCCCTTGGAGGTTCCACAGGTGTTGGTCTAAATTTCATGAGTTCCCACTAGTTTGGTTTGGTTGTCTCTGTACGTTTCCCCATCATGATCTTAATGCCCCTTGCTTATAGAACCCCCCTTCTTTCTCTTTGACTGGACTCCTGGAGCTTGGCCTGGTGCTTTTCAGTGGATCTCTGCATTGTCTTTCTGTCAGTTACTGGAGAAAGGCTTTATGATGACAGGGTATTCACTGATCTGATTACTGGGGTAAGCCAGTTCAGGCACCCTCTGGGAACTTCCCTAGCACTTGGTTTCTCCCTATCCCCATGATATCTCCCTCTATCATGATATTTTTCTTTCTTTCTTTTTTCTTTCTTTCTTTCTTTCTTTTTTTTTTTTTTTTTTTTAAGACAGGGTTTCTCTGTGTTGCTTTGTGCCTTTCCTGGATCTTGCTCTGTAGACCAGGCTGGCCTCGAACTCACAGAGATCCACGTGGCTCTGTCTCCCGAGTGCTAGGATTAAAGGGCGTGTGCCACTACCGCCCGGCTGATATCTCTTTCATTGCTTTCCCCCTCCATCCCTGTTCCAGTTTGACCATCTGTTCCCTTATGTTCTCATCCTCCATCCCCTACCCTCCATTGCCCACCTCTCATCCCCAGTTTACTCATGGAGATCTCATCTATTTCCCCTTTCCATGGTTATCCATTTGTCTCTCTTGTATTCTGCCACATTCCTTAAGGTGTTTATCAGTTGTAGGAGTTCCCTGGTAGAATTTTTGGGGTCACTTATGTATACTATCATATCTGCAAATAGTGAAAGTTTGATTTCTTCCTTTCCAATTTGTATCCTCGTGATCTTCTTTGTTGTCTTATTGCTCTAGCTAGAACTTCTAGTACTATATTGAATAGATATGGGGAGAGTAAACAGCCTTTTCTTGTTCCTGATTTTAGTGGATTCGCTTTGAGTTTCTCTCAATTTAATTTGATGTTGGCTGTAGGCTTGCTGTAAATTGCTTTTATTATGTTTAGGTATGTTCCTTGTATTCCTGATCTCTCCAAGATCTTTATCATGAAGGGGTGTTGGATTTTGTCAAAGGCTTTTTCAGCATCTGATGAGATAATCATGAGATTTTTTTCTTTCAGTTTGTTTATATGGTGTATTACATTGACAGATTTTTGTATGTTGAACCATCCTTGCATCTTTGGGATGAAGCCTACATGATCATGGTGGATAATTTCTTTGATGTGTTTCTGGAGCCCTTGCCAGTACTTTATTGAGTATTTTTGGATCAATGTTCATGAGGGAGATTGATCTGTAATTCTCTTTGTTGCATCTTTGTGTGGTTTGGGTAACAGGGTAACTGTAGCCTCATAAAAAGAGTTTGGTAATGTTTGTTCTGTTTTTATTGCACATATACACTTTTTTTAAAATAATTTTTTAAAATATTTATTTATTTATTTATTATATATACAGTGTTCTGCCTGCATGTATCCCTGCAGGCCAGAAGAAGGAGCCAGATCTCATTACAGATGGTTGTGAGCAGCCATGTGGTTGCTGGGAATTGAACTCAGGACCTCTGGAAGAACAGCCAGTGAGTGCTCTTAACCTCTGAGCCATCTCTCCAGTCCACTCTTTTTTTGCACATATACACTCTTAAGAATATGTTGTACATGATAGTTTTATCTGTTAATCTTAAAAGTATATATATATTTTTTTGATAGCTGGAACTGATACCTGAGAGGAGAAGGGGAATTGTGAGGTGGTAATGTGAAGAGCAGTTAATGCATTGGTGGTGTGGGAGTATGGGTATTGCTCAGGTTTGAAAAAAGAGGTGGAACCTGAGCAGGAGAACAGTTTACAACCAACCAAGGAGTTTTGGATTTATTTATTTATTTTCTTTTTTCAAGATGGTTTCTCTGTGTAGCCCTTGCTGTCCTGGAACTCACTCTGTAGACTCGCTGGCCTTGAACTCGAACTCAGAGATTGTCTTCCTCTGCCTTCTGAGTGTTGGGATTACAGGTGTGTACTACCACCACCTGATTGAGTTTCCTTTTTTTTTTTTTTTTTCTCCAAGACAGGGTTTCTCTGTGTTGTTTTGGTGCCTATCCTGGATCTCACTCTGTAGACCAGGCTGGCCTTGAACTCACAGAGATCCGCCTGGCTCTGTTTCGAGTGCTGGGATTAAAGGTGTGCACCACCACTGCCCGGGGCTTGAGCTTCCTTTCGTTAACCCCGATTTTTATAGATTGATATGTGAGGGCTGGGGAGATGGCTCAGCACTTGAGAGCACTGGCTGCACTTCTAGAGGCTCTGGCTTCCATTCCTAGTATCCACATGTTTGTTTTGGAATATTCCTTTACACTGTGTGAAGTATGTTACTGTGATTGGTTTAATAAAAAGCTAAATGGTCAATAGCTAGACAAGATTTTCAGGGCAGAGATAATGCTAGGAAAAAGAAAGGCAGAGTCATGAGGACATACTGTGAGCTGCAGAGGAAGCAACATGGGCAATACAGAATAGATGTAACCAAGCCACATAGAAGAATGTAGATGAAAAGAAATGGGTTAGCTGGGTGGTTTTGGTGCATGTCTTTAATCCTAGCACTCAGGAGGCAGAGCCAGGTGGATTCTCTATGAGTTTGAGGCCAGCCTGGTCTACAGAGCGAGATCCAGAACAGGCACCAAAACTACACAGAGAAACCCTGTCTTGAACCCCCCCCAAAAAAAAAAAGTGGGTTAATTTAAGTTGTAAGAGCTAGTTAGTAACAAGTCCAAGTTATGTTTAAGCTTTTATAATTAATAAATTTTCATGTGGTTATTTGGGAGCTGGCTGGCAGGACAGAAAAGTCCACTCCCACACACAATGGCTTACAACTGTCTGTAGCTCCAGTTCCAGAGGCTCATGCCCACTTCTGGCTCCATGGGTTCACATACAAAAGTGAAAGCAGAACACATATATACATAAAGAGTAAAAAACTAAAAAACCCTAAGTTATTATGTCATTATTTTCATCTTTTGTTTGCTAAAACTTGGCCTCACTAGGCTAGTTTCAAAGTACAGGAGTCAAATGATTTGATTGTTCTGCCTACCCTCCCATGTGTTTGGACAGCAGGTGCTTGCTATTACACCCATCTTGTCATTATTTGAAATAAATCATTCATTTTTGTTGATGTAGATACACTATAATTTAAAAAGTGCTCCATTGATGAGTATTTGTGCTATCACAGTTCTGTGGTGAGTATCCTTGTACATTCTTGTCTTTGCACATTCTTGTACATGTCTTTGAATGACATTTCTATATGTGTACACACTTAAACATTTTAATGCAAGTACCAAGTTTTTATTTTATTTTATTTTTCTGTTTTTTGAGACAAGTTTCTTTGTGTAGTCCTGTCTGTCCTGGAACATGCTCTGTAGACCAGGCTGGCCTCAAACTGACAGAGATCCACCTGCCTCTGCCTTCTGAGTGCTGGGATTAAAGGCGTGTGCCACCACCTCCTGACTAAGTACCAAGTTTTTTTCCAGGCAGGTCTGGCAGTTAGGGTATAAGAGTGCTGATAGCCCTGTATGTCAGTGAACCTGAGTCTTTTTTGTATGGAGAAATTGACCATTGTCATGTGCAACAGGAACAGCAAATTTTTCTGCCAGCTTTTTTTTTTAACTTCTATGTTTTGGCATATGGAAGCATTTTCAATTTTATGTGAGTTGATTATCTGTTTTTCTTTGGGGCATCAAAAGTTTATGTTATGCCTGCTATTTTCTAGTGTTTACTTTTAAATATTGGATCACTGAGATTTTATTTTGATCTAAGGAATCAGATATTGTTTTTGCATCATGCAATGATTAATTCAGTATTGTCATTGCTGTTGTATGAATCCTAAATGGTCTTATCATAAAAACCTGGAGCCAGATATCAATGTGAAAGCTGAAAGATCAGAGAAGCAGAGCAAGCCACAGCCACCACCTCTTACCTCACCAACTCCTCTGCCTGAAAGAGCCGAGTTCCTGTTTCCTCCTGTTTTATATTCCTTTCTCTGCTCTGCCATATCACTTCCTGTCTCAACCTTCCTAGTGTTGGGATTAAAGGTATGTGATTCCAAGTGCTGGAATTAAAGGTGTGTGCTACCATTGCCTGGCTCTATTTTTCTTTTAGACTGGATTAATCTCATATAGACCAGAGTGGCCTTGAACTCACAGAGATCCAGACAGATCTCTGTCTCTGCCTCCTGACTGCTAGGATTAAAGGGGTGTCCCATATCAGAGTCTGGCCTCTATATTTAATCTAGTAGCTTGTTCTGTCAGGGAAATTTTATTTGTTCACAATATCACCACACATTGCCATTTAGTTGATGATACTATAGTCATACTGCATAGTTACATTTATTGTTTTTCTCTCTTTTTGTAATGTTTCAGTATTTAAAGAGCCAAAAATTCTTTGTGAATCTTTGGAGTTTTTCTTGGCTTTTTTTTTTTTGAATATTGATTTATTCAGATAAAATTCAGTATGAATACATATGTTTTTACCCACTGTGTCCTTCTTGTCAAAGACAAGACTTTAAAACATCATGCACTAGGACCCCAGGCTTGACTCCCAGTAATGTGTATAAGAAGAAAACATGTTGTCATTGAGTTATTAACTAAGGACAATAAACAGGTTTGTGTGTGTGTTTGTGTGTGTGTGTGTGTGTGTGTTTGTTCAAGATTAAATTTTTTATTTTATGTTTATCTGTGTATGTACACATGAAAGTGTAGGTGCCTGTGGAAGCCATAAGAGAGCCTTGACTCCAGAGACCTGGAATTAAAGGAGGCTGTGGGCCACCAGACATGGGTGCCAAGAGCTGAGCTCCTGTCCTCTGCAAGAGCAGTGTACTCTTCTAACTGCTGAGCCTTCTCCAGCCCTTACATCTTTACAATTATTATATCAATATAAGTGTACTAGTTATATTAGGTAATTCTTTAATCTTTTTAAAAGTGGCATCATTCCTGCTTCTGAGTTCAATAAATGAAAGTTGAGTAGAAGCTGGACCTGGTGGCGCAGCCTTGAACCCCAGCACTCTGGAGGCAGAGGCAGGCGGGTCTCTGAGTCCAAGCCAGCCTGGTCTACAGAGTGAGTTCCAGGACAGCCAGGCCTATATAGAGAAACCCTGTCTTGAAAAGCCCCCCCCCCCCATACTTGGGACTCAGGTCCCCATGATTTTTCATTTCCTATTGTATCTTTTTTAGTTGAGTAAATTTTCATGTCGTAAAAAAAAAAGTACACAATTAAAACAAAGTCCCAAGTTTGCTTTTTTTAAAAATACATTTTCATTGTTAAATAATTCTTCAGCAAACATTGAACATTAATCTTTGGTTTCATTTTTATTTCTTACAGTGTTCTTAATCAAAATATGTAAGTTTGCTGGGCTTGGTGATTATGCTTGTGATCCTAAAGACTCACTGTTTCTTAAAAACAATTAGATACTCACCCATTTTCTTTTTTTTTTTTTTTTTTGGTTTTTCGAGACAGGTTTCTCTGTGTAGCTTTGCGCCTTTCCTGGACTCACTTGGTAGTCAGGCTGGCTCGAACTCACAGAGATCCGCCTGCTCTGCTCCGAGTGCTGGGATTAAAGGCGTGCGCCACCAACGCCCGGCTCCATTTTCTTTTTTGAGTGTATAAACTTTTTAAAAAAATAGTGGCTAAGTTTTTCAGTATTCTTTAAAAAAATTTATTTCTATTTATGTGTGCATTTTAGCCTGTATGTTTAAATGTAGGTCTGTGGAAAGAGGCCAGTGGGTCCTCTGGAACTGGAGTTATTGATGGTTGAAAACAACCATGTGCGTGCTGCGATCAAACCCAGGTCCTTTTGAAGAATAGCTAGTGCTTTTAACTGCTGAGCCATCTCTTCAGCTCCAGTTTTTCAGTGTTCTTTTTCTTCTTATTTTGAGATAGGATCTTACTGTGTAGCCATGGTTGTCCTAGAGCTCACTGTGTAGACCAGGCTGGCATCAAACTTGTAATTCTCCTTTCTCTGCCTCTTTGAATGAAGTGCAGAGATTATAGGTATATGGCATCATGCCTGGCTAATATTATTTTAATTCTCAAATTATTTTTTTAATTTTTTGTTTTTTTGACACCGGTGGCTCTCTACATAGCCCTGGGTGTTGTGAAACTCATTATGTAAATTAGGCTGGCCTTGAACTCACAGTGATCTGTCTACTTGCCTCTGCCTCCTAGGTAGTGGGATTAAAGGCTTGTGCCACCATGCCCAACCTTTCTTAAGTTTTTTTCTGTGTGAGTTGTTTTTTAAGTGAGATTTTCTATGTCTTTCACTTATGTTATTTTTCTTTTCTAAAATATTTAATAATTTTAGATAAAATTTTTTGTTGGTCATGGAAAACAAAATGCAGAAATGCATTATTTTATATGTATGTATATATATAACTATGTATATGTGTTATATCTATTAGTTGTTCTTTGTGTGTGTTGCAGTTCTGGCATTAAAGCCAAGGTTTCCCACGTGCTAGGCAAGCCCTCTATCCCCGGGTTACAGGTGTCGTCGTCGTCGCGTCCGCCCCCCCCCCCCCCCCCCCCCCCCCCCCGTTATTGCACTTTTCCTTTTTCAGCCAGCCATGGTGGTTTATTATGGAACTGCTGGTTCTCCTTCCTCAGCCTCCCAAGTGCCACACATTTAAGTTTTGATTTATTCTTTTATTGCCAGTTAGTAATACTGCTGCCTGAGATTAATTGGAAATACAACTGCTAGTGGTTTAAAATGTAAAGGGTTCAGTTTTGGGCATACGTGTCAAGAAGTCTGTTTGTCTTCTCAGACCTGCCAGGGATCCACGCTCCTGTTTTCTACTGTCTCTTGTTTAGTGCTATGTTCCCCTCATGTAGATTCAGTTTTGACTTCTTTGGGGGTATATTTGTTCTTTTTCTACTTTCTTCATTATATTTGCCAACTTCAGGCATATGAATCATCCTATTTGGTAATTCTTTTTTTTTTTTTTAATAAAAGAGATATCCTTAATTGCTTTCCTTTCCTTTATGATTCATGGAGCTATTTTACATATTTTTGAATTGTTCAACAAAATGAATTACATTAATGGATTTCCTGATGTTAGACAGCTTTAGTGTTTCTGAGATGAGCTCTAGATGGTTATGACGGTTTGCTATTCTGCATTTGATTTGCTAATTTGAAAATCTTTGCAATTGCATTTTAGAGATTGGCATAATTTTTCACCTTACTATTTCATTAGATTTTTTTAAACTGTGATTATACTAATGTGGTAAAATAAATTGGAATTTATTCTATCCATGACAGTTTTTTTTTTCTTCTTCGAGACAGGGTTTCTCTGTTGTAGTTTTGGTGCCTGTCCTGGATCTCACTCAGTAGACCAGGCTGGCCTCGAACTCACAGAGTTCCACCTGGCTCTGCCTCCCAAGTGCTGGGATTAAAGGTGTGCGCCACCACTGCCTGGCCCATTCACGACAGTTTAGTATAGGAAGTACTTTGTTTCTTTCTTTTTTTTCCCCTTAGTTTTGGTTTTTAGAGAAAGTGTTTCTCTGTGTACCCCTGGCTGGCCTGGAACTCACTCTGTAGACCAGGGTGGCCTCAAGCTCACAGAGAGATCCTTCTGCCTCTGCCTCCCAAGTGCTGTGATTTGATTAAAGGCCTGCGCCATCATGCCTTCCTCATACTTGTTTCTTTTTGATTGGTAGAATTTGATGTGTTCACATTCAGGGTTTCATCTCTAGCATGTAGGTAGTATATTTTATGAATTTTCCATTGGTAGACACTACAGATCCTTATCCATGGGGGATATGTTCCAAAGACCCCAGATGGATCTGAAATCATGAGTAATAATGAGTTCAATATATTCTCTGCTTTCTTTCCTTATATATATGTACCTACATTAAAATACAAATTAGGCACAGTATGAGGTTAGTAGTAACTGATTATAAAACAGAACAATTATAATAATTGGGTAAATGTGATAGTTGGGTAAGTGTAGTCTCTAGCTCTCTCAAAGTATCTTCTTGTACTTTAATCTTATGCCTGAAGGAAGCATTTTACTACTTCCCTTTCACTTCCATAAATTGCCAACATCACTACTTTTTGCTTTGACACCATTGTTAAGTGAGGGTTATATGATCAGAAGCATGTGATAGTAGCTACCAAGTCACCGGTGGGTATGTGGGACTGAGATGATTCACATCCTGGGTAGGCTGGAGTGGGAAGGTGTGAGTTCTTTATGCTGCTCAAGAGTGTACAGTTTAAAACTTACGAGTTGTTTCTGGTATTTCCCATATGTTGCCCACTGGTATTGGAAACTATGGGAATGAGACTGTAGATAAGGGAGGGTATACCATATTCACATTTTACTGATGTTCTAGAGTTTCAAGTGTTCTGTGGTCATTAATACTTCTAGAATAAAACCTTTACACACATATCCATGATCTCTTCCCTAGGACAAATTCCTAGTGGGGAAATTGCCTATTTAAAGATTACATAAAAATTTAAGGCTTTTGTTATTGATTACCACATAGCCATTTGCCTTGAAATGTACCTCGAAGGGTAGGTTGTGCTAATACTAGTTCTCACTTTCCTAGATGAATAAAAGCCAGCTCGTAAGTGGTAGACTGACCCTTCCATTCGTGTTTAATCCCAGAGCTTGTTTCTTTAACTATTTTGTCATACTGATTGCCACATATCAAATAAATATGGGGTTCTTTGTTTGTTTAGTTTGAGATGGGGTCTCATTATATATCCCTGGCTGGCCTGGAACAAGCTGTGTAGTAGACAAGGCTAGCCTTGAACTCATAGAGATCTGCTTGCTTCTGCCTCCTGAGTGTTGGGATTAAAGGCGTGTGCCACAATACCCAGCACATAGGAGATTCTTAATTGTAACTCCTGTTATAATTCATTATTTTTTGTAGCTTTGAGATTTTCCCTACCTGACAGATGTTAACATCTGCATTCTCCCCATGAAACTTCTTTA
The DNA here is from genome assembly GCF_004664715.2 of Peromyscus leucopus. Lineage (NCBI taxonomy): Eukaryota > Metazoa > Chordata > Mammalia > Rodentia > Cricetidae > Peromyscus > Peromyscus leucopus. Next base: position 53,930,335 of record NC_051086.1, read on the forward strand.
GTTTTCATGTTCCTACCCTTAAATATAATCTTCACCTACATGTAGGTAGGATGATAGCTCGTTATCAAGATTCTAGTCCCTCTCTTCCTATGACCTTGATAGTTCTGAAGAGTTCGTAAATAACACATTCAATTTCCTTGTAAATAAAATATAACCTTTGTGGTGTTATTATTTATTTATGAACTTTTGATAAGTAATCCCTAATGTAGAATAGATACTATAGTGTAGCCAAGCTATAGCACAAATGTAGAAAGAATGAAGAATTATGTCATTTTACATTTTCTGTGTTAACTGCATACAAGGGAAACTGATTTGTTTTACAATTTAATAAAACATGGTTCTAAATGACAGTTTATGTTGTATCAGGCTTTTGTTCTTGTAAATGATAATAACTTCAGATTATCTTAAACCAGTTATTTTATATTAAAGGAATTGATATGAGATAGTTTTGGTTTTGTTTTTTTTTATTAACAATTCTCCTTTATGAATTGTGTGTCTAGAATGATGGAGGAATGATATTATGTGAGTACATTGTTTTTTAGCTGATTTCAAACACAGAAATAATGAGACATAAAAATAATTAGCCTTAAATTTATGCATTTAATCCCAGCACTCAGGAGGCAGAGGCAGGTAGAACACTGAGTTTCAGGCCAACCAGGGCCTGAAAACTATCTCAAAGCTAAACCAAACAAACAAAAAAGTAAAAAACAAAACAAAACAAAACAAAACTTTAGTATGTAGATGTACCATCTTTCATGTGTCATGATTACTAATGTCTAGGAGTTCATTTATAACTCTTATCCCCTTCCTTGGATTTTAAATATGGTAATGATGATGGTGATGGTGGTGTGCACCATGGGGCTCATGTGGGGGTCAGAAGACAACTTTTGGGAGTTGGTGCTCTTAGCAGGGCCTCTCTTGCTACTGCTGCTCTGTATTCTCTATCTGGTTGGTTAGTGTGCTTCCAACCCATTTTCCTGTTTCCATATCTCAGTGTAGGAGTGCTGGAATTGTGGATACAAACAACCACATCTGGTTTTTGTGGGTTCCAGAGATCAGACTTAGGTTGTCAGGCTTGTTGTGGCAAACACTTTTATCCCCTGAGATATCTCTCAGCCCTTTCCTGGATTTTTATTTTTTAATTTTTAAATATGTGCATATGTGCATGTGAGTATCATCCTTTGTAATGCTGTCTGCCTTCTTTGATGCAAGGTCTCTCATTGGCTTGGAGCTTACCAGCTAGGCTAGCCAGTGAGTCCTAGCACCCCACTGCCTTTGCCTTCCTAGCTTTAGGATTACAAGAGCACACCACTATGTCTGGCTTTTTATATGGGTTCTGGGGGTTGAAAGGCAAACACTTTACTCAGTGAGCTGTTCCCTCAGCCTGAAAATAGTAATTTCATAGCTAGAATACTTCTGTAATATAATGTGAGAGCCTGGAGGCTTGCTACCAAGTTGGGCTCCCTCATCTGAGAGAGGTACAAGCCCTTGGAGATTTATTTCTGCCCATTGAGTCTGAGAGTGAGGTTTTGAGATCATGCTAGTGTAGAAGAAGCAGGGTGAGTGAGCTGGCTGGCAGACCACGTTCAGGCATTTGTCACCATCATAGACAACAGTGGTCAAGTTGGCCTTGGTTTCCAGTGCTCCAAGTATAGCTACCACCACCATCTGAGGGGCCATCTTGGCTAGTTTCTCCTTTGTCCTTTTGTAAGGAAGCTTCTGAGGATTATGATCTCTGTGTCTCATACTGTCCTATGCAAAGGTATCAAAAAGGCCGGTGTAGCTCTGTGCTGGTGTACTGCATCTCTGTTCCCAGGGGCACTGGCATCATTCAAACTCCTGTGTCTAAGCAGCTACTGCTGCTGCCTGGCATTGACAGCTGCTACACATGCTTGAGGAGGGCCTGTGCCCACTGCCGCTCTGGGCACTCTGCCAAGGCCGTTTTCCATGCTGGTTCCAAGACCTCCAGCCACCTGACTCGCCTCTTATCAAGTCTCCCAGTCAGGAACTCATGACCATTTTGTAAAAGTCCATACCAGAGTCCCTGTGCAGAGGACCCAGGTTCAGCTACAGCTGAGCAACATAGGCGTTGGTTATTTGTCTTCAATTTTTAAAGTTTTTGGTTCTTTTATGCAGCTGCTAGAGATCTGAACTCAGGCCCTAATGCTTTTGTAGCAAGTACTTGTACCTGCGAGCTATCTCCCCGCCCAAGATTTTGTTTGTTTGAGACAGGGTCCAAAGTGTAGCTCAGGATGGCCCGGAATTCTTGGGCTTTCCTCAGCCTTCTGAGTGCTAGACTTAACTGTGACCAGTGAACATGAGGTTTTTTCTCTTTAATTGTTTTTTTTTTTTTTGTTTTGTTTTTGTTTTTTGACATGGTCTCCTGTAATTAATTCATCCTGGCCTTGAACTTGCTGTGTAGCCAAGGCTGGCATTGAACTTGTACTTCTGCCTTCACTTGTCAAACACTGAAATTACAAGCATATGCTATCATGCTCAGTATCTAGGGTGTTGGCGGGGGGTCACATCCAGGGATGTATGCATGTTAGGCAGGTACTCTACTAATGGAGCTATCCCTTTAACCCTACATAAGGGTATTTATTTTTTATTTTTATTTTGTTTATTTATTTTTATTTTGTTTTTTCCATACAGTGTTTTTCTGTATAGCTGTAGCTGTTCTGGAACTCTCTCTGTAGACCAGGCTGGCCTTGGACTCACAGAGATCTACCTGCCTCTGCCTTCTGAGTGCTGGGATTAAAGGTGTGCACTACCAAGCTTTTTTTCCCCTAGATTTACTTATTTTATGTGTTTGAATTTTTTGCTTTCGTGTGTGTATGTGCACCCTGTAGGTGACTGACCCAAGGAGGTCAGAAGAGATCAGATCCCCTGGGTCTGGAGTTATAGAGGGTTTTGAATCTCCATGGAGATGCTGGGAACTGAATCTGAGTCCTCTGAAGAGCAGATAATGCTCTTAATCCCTGGGCTGTCTCTCCAGCCCCAAACATTGGCTTTACTTCTGCTTTTTTGTGATGTATTTAGGGCTCTTTTATTGCTGTTTGTGCATTCTTCCCTGAGCTCTGTGGTCTGCTGGGTATCTCTTCTGATTCAACTCTGGTACCCAGTTCAGCTCATCAGAATGCAGCCTTGCTTCCCTCAGGATATCCTTGGCCATATGAATTTCCCTTCCAAGTTGCCTAGAGAATTTCTGCTCTGCCAACTCCTGATGGCGGCATGCCATGGCCTGGGCTGATGTTGACAGGAGCTTTTTTCCTTCTTTTCCCAGTTAGGTGTGGCAGGTGGTGTGTGGCTGCTTTTTCCACTGCCATGGCCTGGCATATCCTTTCCAGTCTGTTTTTATTATATTATATGGTTCATATTGTGTCCTTTGCAATTTTGTATTTTGTTCTTTTCATTTACTATACATTTTCTGACTTTGGTATTTCATTAAATGACTATACCTACCGTACCTAATAATTTCATTTCATGCTTTTTCTCCTCCCTCACCCTCCTTCTCTCCTCTCCTTTACTCTCTTCTTTCTTACAAGATCTTGTGTTGCCCAGTTGGGCTTGAACTCCTAGGCTGAAGTGGTCTCTTAGCCTCGTGAGTAGCTGAATTGGCAAGCACATACCCTGTGCCTGGCGGTAGTTTCATTTAAAAATCAGGTGATGATACTGGTCAAGACTTGTGGGCTTCAAGACCTGTTCAGATTCTTCCCCTTCCTGCATTGATGTTCTGTGGCTTGAAATGGGTGTATTTGGATCTTGAGGAAAATCTTCAAACAAAAGTTTCTACTTACAGTAAAATTTGACCCAGATTTCTTTTTCCCTTTTTCTCATTTGTCTCATCGAACTTAGTATTTTCTTTTTTTAGCGGTATATAGTAGGACACAGCTTGGGACTTTAAGTTACTGTTCGTTCTTTAATATCAAAATTAGGGAAAATTAAGCTAGACAAGGTGGTGGTGGCCCACCTTGCATTCCAACACTTGGGAGACAAAGGAAGAGGATAGAGAGTTGAGACTGTCTAAATAAACAACAGTAAAACTAGGAAAGGTAAAATACGTAAGAATTACTGGGTCTTTTCCTTATTTATGATTTTATTTTTTCCCCTTTATTTTTGGATTATTATTGCTTAATTCAGACATTTTTGAGTAAATGACAGTCATTTTTCTCTTTGGATAGCAAGCATTAAAAGTAGCCATTCTCTTGAAAAACCTAAATAAACAAATGGAGCCACAGAGACTTGACATGATGGCATAGCAAACGCCTTTAATTCAAGTACCTGGTAGTGTGTGGCAGCTGGATCACTGTGAGAGTTCCAGGTCAGCCTTGGCAACATAACAAATTCTAGATTTGCCTTGGCCTGGGCTGGCTATATAGTGAAACCTTGTCCTTTTCCCTCTTCCTGTCCTTGATAAGTAAGTAAGTTAAGTAAATAAATAAATGTAACCTTGGCATCAGATGGTTTCCCCCTTAGTGCTCAAATGAAGGTAATAATGTATGGGCTATGTTTGTGAAAACTGATAAACTAAAACTCCACGTAACTAAATCCCAAAAGATTCAGTATTGTTGAAAGCTGGTGTTAACACTAGTTAGTTTGTGTGTAGCAGGGAGGGGTATGACCTGGAAGTCAGTAAGCGTGGAACTTGATGAGAATGATAAAGTTAGCAGTGACTTCTAGTGTTTTGTAGCTACAGAGTGACTTGATCTCTGTATTTTTTTCTTTTTGGGGGGGTTGATGTGGGCTTTGAGACAGGGTTTCTCTGTGTCGCCTTGGCTGTCCTGGAACTTGCCCTGTAGACCAGGCTGGCCTCAGACTCAGATTTGCTTGCCTCTGCCTCCTGAGTGCTGAGATTAAAGGTGTGTGCCACCACTGCCTGGCAATCTCTGTATTTCTTTCTTTAACCAATAAATACTTTCGATTTTATTATTTATTTATTTTTTTAAAAAAAAGATTTATTTATTATGTATACAGCATGTATGACTGCAGGCCAGAAGAGGGCACCAGATCTAATTACAGATAGTTGTGAGCCACCATGGTGTTGCTGGGAATGGAACTCAGGACCTCTGGAAGAGCAGTCAGTGCTCTTAACCTCTGAGCCATCTCTCCAGCCCAATACTTTCAATTTTAAAATGACAGCTAACATCATTTTCCCCCTATATTCTGTGTTGATTACTTTTTGAGTATATCCTAATCACTGTGAACTATTTAGTCATCATGTTAGAAAAGTAATATGCCACTTTCATTTGATGAACTTTTCAGTTTGATTTGTGGGTTGCCTGCTAATATTATTATGATATACCTATTTGTAAATTTCTGTCTGTTTGGGATAAATTGATTTTTCTAGGTGTGATGTTAAAGACATGCTTGTGAAAAGCAGTTATTTTGGCTTTTCTGTTTTGTAGAAATTCAGTATGCTTGGAGTACTTGAGATAGATTCTTTGGAAAATTACACAAAGACAGAATGAAAATAAATAGAGGAGTTATTGGTATACCCTCAAGGATTATGATTCCTGGAATTGCAATATTCCAGTGGAGAGTACCGGTCAGACTTGTGGGTGTGAACTTGGATTTGAACTGTGTAGGTCAGAGATAGGATGGAGTAGGGAGTAGTGGAAACACAAAGTTTGGCTGGAAAAATATTTTAAAAATAGTTTATGTGAGTGTCTCAGTCTGTAGTCCAGGCTAGCTTCAAACTCATGGTAATCCTTCTGTTTCAGAGTCCCAGGTGTTGGGCTTACAGGTACAAACCACCATGCCAGGCTTTAGTTGTAATTTTAAGGGTTGCATTTTTGTTTTTGTTGATTCATTAGTCTTAACTTAAATATAAATATAATGATGAATGGCATGAGTCTTTGTGCATGTGTATGGTTTGGTGGAAGATGTGGATGGAATAGGATGTAGGGAAAAGTATGAGCAAAGGGTCTTCTTTCTCTCCATTTATTTTAAATTGCTACATTACATGGTATTTTTTAAAAATATGTATGTTAGTATTTTGAAGTGCATGTCCATTGTGGAATGGTTGTTTCCTTCATTTTCAGTGATCTTGTTTATTTTTGTGGTAGTCAGTAGTGTCAGTAATTTTAGTGTTATGTGGGAAAATTATTAATTTAACCATTGGGATTTAGCAATAAGTAATAGCAGAAATAAGGGCCTCAAGGACTAAATTTCCTTATAATTTAAGATGGTAATCCCTCTTCCAGTGTTATTCTTCATGGTGCCTTCTGATATATTCTCCCTCCTTTCTCTCCCCCCCCCAAAAAAAAAGAAAAGAAAAAAAAAAAAAAGAAAGCTTTCAAATTGTCAGGTGTCATTGTCTATCTGTAGATGTATCTCAAAATGACACTTTGCCTTTAGTGACATGGAGCTCAAAGCAGCAGTCTTCCTCTTCCAGCTGTGAGTTGTACTAATACTGTCAAATAGAAAGCTAGCCTAGGGATATGGGGACGAACTAATACAAGGCTTAGTTTAGTATTTGTTAGAGACATGTATCCTTATTGCAGAAAACTTTGAAAAGAAGATGGAGGAAATGAGCTATAGTTCTAACCATTGCTATAATTTTCTAAGTGTTATAAAATCAGTTGTGAATTGAGCAGTAGTTTGAGGGTAAGGAGTGGCCTTCAAAGATAATCCTGAATCTTGATTATAATGTGGGCAGATTGCCATTGTTTCCAGTGATGTATAGTAGAGAAAGGGGACCTCTGCTGGCCGAGGTAACTGGATAGTGGTTAGCTAGTGCAGATAAATATCTCCTGAAGGGATTATATTGATAGCCTTAAGGCTGAGTCAAAGGTTTGTGTTTTAACCGAAACAGCCTTGACCAGAATAGACAGTCTGAGCACCAAGTCTTGAGCCCCTAAGCTCCTAAGACTATGGGTAACACTTGTCTGAAAACAGATGATCTGCCAGTATTGGAGCTGTGACACAGACCCACAGGTTTGTGTCTTTTCCATACGGTAACAATTTCCATATAACGTAATGGGTCTTCTGGAGCTGGAAGAATAGTTCCAGTTGTTATGACTGTCCTAGCTAGGGAGCCCATTAGATTTTGCTCATAACAAAGAAACAGGAAGAAGCAACATTGACAGTAGGGTTAGCTGTGGGATAAGTAGTTTAACTGAGTCACTATTTAACAATTCCAACTGTGGATTAACATTCTGTCAGTGTACTAAAGAGAGTTAGGAGCTCTTGTATTGAAATTGACTTTGTTCTCTGTGATCTCTGTTTCATTGTATATGACTTGTTCACAGTATGTGTATAAAGTCTAATAGAAGTGTCTGGCTTCTTAAAAAAAATTGTGACTTCCTAGAATATAATGGATTTCAGCCTCCCTACTAGTTCCATGTATATATAGTAGTATGTAACTGGATGACTAGTTTATTCTTAAAACTTATATGTAAACACATTTATTACTTGTTAACTAGTATTTCTTTCTCCAGTTTCTCTTCAGCAACGGGTAGCAGAATTGGAAAAAATTAATGCAGAATTTTTACGTGCACAGCAGCAGCTTGAGCAAGAATTTAATCAAAAGAGAGCAAAATTTAAGGAGCTATATTTGGCTAAAGAGGGTAAGTTCGCCGGTCTCTTTCCCAACTTCCCTGCCAAAACTTTTAAATGTTAAGTTTCTGATGTTACAGTGTTTGTTTGTGATTGAATGAACCATGAGAGAGAGTGTGTGCGTGTGATATAAAAATAATGCCTTTTGGAACTAGGGTTTTCAGTAGAGTTGGGGAGCAAGTGGAAAATGCATCATTAAGGTTTGTTTGTTTTCTGACATTAATGATATTTAGTTGTAGTTGGCTGCTCTTAACACTTGAGATACAGTCCCTGGGTATGTTGTGTAGAAACTGACATTTCATGGAATTTACTGAACAAGTGTTCAATTATTTTCTCAGTAAATACTGTTAAGTACCTACTTTGTGAAATGCATTGTATGTAGGTGCTGGGCATACAATGGGAGCAAAACTCATGTGATCCTTTAGGTTGATTGAACTGAAGGTGAGGTAAACAGATATAGAGTCTTTGTGTTATCAGTTGTTAAATGAGTGTTTAAGTAAAGTAAATCTTGTGGGGGATATAATTTAGGAGGGTCAGGGAAGGTGTTAACATTCTAGCTATTGGCCTAGAAGCAGTATAAATATGGTTTCCATGGTGTCATTGTGGAACAACTACATCAGTATCAGGCTTACCTGGGAACCTTCTTAGGAGTACACATATTTGGGTTGTATCCCACATTTGCTGAGTCAGGAACTGGGATGAGGGTCCTGTGGTCCAATGGTTGGTGTAATGTATATGTCATATATGGCTGGGGTGTGTGTCATCTGCTGGCTTCTCATGGGTGATAACAGGATAAGCCATTGTATAAGAGCCATTTGGAGATGTATGGTCTTGCCCTTTTGCTTATTAGGTCCCTTGTCATGTTTATTGAGAGTTTCCTCCAGGGCTTGCAAACAATCACCTAGGGTCTGTTCAAGGAAGTAAACCTCCTCTCTTGCAAGGGATTCCAGATTTCTCATGGAATCATGGAAGTTTTTATGTTCTTTTGAAACACATGGTTCCATGGACCTTATCTTATCAATTAATGATAATCTTTCTTCCTTATATAGTATCTGAGTAGCTACAACTTCACTCTGGAGAGTTAGTGTTCTATCCATTAAATATTCATATTTATTATCGATAAAATCAAGTATAAGCCTGTTTTGTAAATTTTGGTTAGCAGATTCCAGAGAAAGAATATTTTTATGTAAATCCTGGTTAGCAGATTTCAGAGAAAGAATCTTTTTCTGTAAGCCTTCATGGTCTGTCAGATACTCTAGGCCTGTAGCCAATTTGAATGTACCAACTATGCTGAGAAACATTCTGTGACTGTCCAGGCTGCCAGCTGTCTCTGTCTACTCTTGCAAGATTCACGAAAGTTGCTTGCATCCATCTTCCATTTCTCAGATACCATTATATTCCTTCTCAGGTCTTTGATGAGACTGAAGACTAGCAGTTATAGTTACAACTTAGTATATATGTAATATCTTAGATAGAATATATTAAGTATTAGATTCAGGTTCTTTAGGATAGGACACCTTTTGGAATGATCTTTGTAACATGCCATTTACCCACGCTCTAGACTTCCCTAGATTTTAGTATGTGTTTCTTGCTTGATATTGTTTACATTGATTGTAGTTCCATCTTATCTAGGTCATTATCCTTCATTACTCCTGGACAATATTTGATAACCATTCCTTTGTATATAGTCTTGTATTAGATTAGAACCTTCTTATTTAGACAAAAGGGGGAGATGTAGTGGGTAGCCATTCCAGCTTTGACCTGGAAGCTCCAATCCCCATTGAGGCTTCAGTAATGATCACGCCTACAAGGTAGGGCTGAGAGAGGATGCTGAAGGCCCCGGGTTCCAGATGGACAGGCTCTCTTAGTTCCTGGACCCTGGATGCTGGAGGTAGACCAAGCAGAGTTCTCCAGAGAACACTGCCAGACTGCGCCACGCCTTTCCCAGACTCTGCAAACTATCCATTCACTTGTAAGTTACCCCACAAAATAAACCTCCCTTTTAACTATGTGGAGTGGCCTTAATAATTTCACCAATAGCTCGTTAAGGAAGGGAATGACTCAGTTGCCTTTAGCCTACTGGCTATGGGTGGGTTAGGACTTCTGTTGATCTTTTCTGTGTCGAACACACAGATTGCAAGCCCAGCGCCACTTTCAGATCTTTGGCAGTAGTTAACTCTGCAGCTCACACAAGATTGAGCCTTTATGATAATGAGTATTCAGAGACTGGTAATGCCTGGGGGGTGCTCACCAACCTAAGACAGAGCACCTGTGTGGTCTGGGCAGATGTCTCCATGACGGGTAAGATGACCTGCTGATGTCCCATGCAACCTAAGTCAGAAGCTCATTTTTAGTAAAAGGGGGACCTGTAGGGCCCTGCCCCCCCCCCCCCCCCCCCATTTTGGGTAACTGTTGCCTTGTTTGCTGACCGTGACCTTGATATCCTCCCTATGCTAATTCCTTGCCGGGTTCCACCCTCCTGAATACTTAAGGGAAGTTCCTTGTCTGTGTATCCTGCATAATGGGCGATAACAGCTTAGATGCAAGATTGTAAAACATCTCGAACTTCTGCCCTCCCGTGTTTTCCCATTGTGCTGTAAGCCTGTATTTAAGAACTCCTTCCTCCTTCAATAAACAGCATTCGGCTTTTAAAGAAAGAAAGAAAGGAAGGAAGCATTCAACATTGTGTAAAACCTTGTAACAATGCAGGATTTTTTTCTTTTGTTCTTCCTCTGTTGTAGAATATTATCTTAAGGTGTGTTACTTTTGTTTATGTTGCATTTGTTTAATTCTGTGAAGTTGTGATACTGTGTCTGTCTAAAACACGGGATGGTCTAATAAAGAACTGAATGGGAATTAAAAAAAAAAAAAGAACTGAATGGCCAAAAAAACCCAAACAAACAAACAAACAAACAAAAAACCCAAAAACAAAAAACCCATTAAATAAATGGATAAAAATGAAGGGATGAACTCAAACGTCTTGGCCAAGTGGTCTCATAAAAACAAAAACAAAAAAAAACAAAAACAAAAACAAAAAAAACCCTTTTCTTTTCAACTAGCAGGTTATTATTGTACCTGCTATGAAGGTGGAGGCCAGTCTTTATGATGGTCACAGGCATAAACAGTGTGCAATGTAGTGTTGATGTGCGCAGCAGTCTTTGTCTTTTGGCAAAATAGGTCAAGGTGATTCAGAAGTCCAAACACTGCTTTTCCCCTGGAAGGGACAATTTTGTTGCTACTATAACTGCTGGACTTGCATTTATTTGGAATATCACTGAGTTGTAAATGCAAACAGTAATGAGGACTACCAATAAAAGAGATGATAAGGCTACTTTTTGACCTCTTTTACTGCCTGCTTTCGTCTTAGTGTGCATTTTTTTTCAAACTGACTTCAGTTGGGAATATTATAAAATTTCAGAAAGTTTTGTTGATTTTCTATTAAACTTTAAAAAGACAATCTTATTGCACCTTCTTCCTTTAACCAGCTTCAATCAGTGCTTAACACTACAGCAGTGCTTATGTTTTAGAAATCTCAGTCCATCTTGTTAGTGAGGCCCTGTTCTCTGATGCTCCAGACAACAGACTGGAAGAAAATGATAGAAATGGAGGTTGAGTTTTCTAGTTGTGTCCAAAAGGACTTTACACATGGCTATAATTTGCCTGGTGCTCTGCTGACATATGTTCATTTAGATAGGGATATGAAACAAGGAATATTTTAAAAATTACAATTAAAACTATGAAGAAATAGCTGGGCAGTGGTGGCGCACACCTTTAATCCCAGCACTCAGGAGGCAGAGCCATGAAAATCTCTGTGAGTTCGAGGCCAGCCTGATCTACAGAGCGAGATCCAGGACAGGCACCAAAGCTACACAGAGAAACCCTGTCTCAAAAAACAAGCAAAACAAAAATACCAAAACCCCAAAACACTATGAAGAAATAAAGATAAATAAAAACTAATTAGAGAACTTGCAAACAAAAAATACTGAAGTAGAGAATAAGCCAAGCATGGTGGCATGTGCATGTGAATCCAGCATTTGGGAGGTGGAGTTAGAAGGATCTTAAATCTGAGACCAGCCTGGAGATAGATAGCAAGAGCCTGTCTGAACAACAGCTACATCAACAGCAAATGAACCCAGGAAATACCACATTAGTCCTTCAAGTGACAGAGGACAATGGAATAACATCATCACAGTACATAAAAATGCCTGTCAAACTAGAATTTTAATATTTAGCTGAGTTCTTGAAGTGGTGGATAAAGTTCATCTTTGATGCACATAAATCCTAAGAGCATTTATCACCTGCACAGTCACTGAAGTAAATGGTAGGACCTAGGTTTGCCAGAAGAAAACTAAACAGGGAATGTTTGGGACATAAGAAATTATACAAAGGTGAGAAACTGATAAATTTGACTACTAAAAAACACCAAAACCTATTCTAATTCACTTACAGAAAAGTTTAAAAAAAAAAAAAATTTTTGGGCTGAGGAGAGCACTTGCTGTTCTTGCAGAGGACCCAGATTGGGTTCCAAGCTCCCACATTGCTGCTCACAACTGTCTTTAACTCTAGTTCCAGCAAATATATGCCATCTTCTGCCTCTGCTAGCACTAGGCATGTACCTGTTGTATATATGTGCATGTAGGCAAAATGTTCATATATATAAAATAAAAATAATACTAAAAAATATTCTGGAGGAAACTAATAAACAGACAAACTTAATTAAAGTTATTGGCTCACAAAAAACAAAGAAAGAAATAAAGACAAAAGTATAAAGGGAAATGATTGGGAAGAGGAAGGTCATCAGGAGTGGGAGGGGATATGGTCAAAATTATATGCATGTATGAAAATGTGAAATTCATTATGCATAATTCATGTACAATTAATATTTGTTAATAAAAACATGGAGAAAATTAAACAAAATCCAAGCCAAGCATTTGGGAGCCTTAAGCAGGAAACCTGGTATAGCTGGAGCACATAATAGTTCTACTTTTAGTTTTTTGAGGAACTTCTGTATTCTGTTGTCAGTACTTTATTATTTTGCCAGAGGTCCTCATACACAGTACAACAAAATAAAATTAAAAAAATTAGTTACAAAATTAAAAAATGAAGGAAAGGGAATTTTTCCTCTTTTGAAAAAGTATGTTTGCTTAAAGAATTGTTCACCATTATTATTTAACATATTAAAATGTATGTTATTGAATATTGATTATAATTCATATTATTCAATATGAAGGAACAATTAGTACCAGTATTCCAAATTTTTGTAAAAAAATAAACTGCAAGGGACACTCTATAAATAGTATTATCCAGACAAAACCTAGAAAAGATGTAACAAGACATCACAAGAACTTTATGCATGCATTCCTTAGAAATACAGATATAGCTCTGGCGGTGGTGGCGCACGCTTTTAATCCCAGCACTTGGGAGGCAGAGCCAGACAGATCTCTGTGAGTTCGAGGCCAGCCTGGGCTACAGAGTGAATTCCAGGAAAGGAGCAAAACTACACAGAGAAACCCTGTCTCGAAAAACAAACAAAAAAGAAATACAGATGTCTAAATCCTCATTAAGCTTGAAAATCAAACATTGTGAGAGAATAAGATTGTAACTAATTGGACCTCATTCCAGAATTGCAATCATTATAATATACATTACAGTCAATAGGATAGAAACCAGGCTGGGCATAGTGGTGCCTACCTTTAATCAACAGCACTCTGAAGGCACAGGCAATTGGGTCTCTGTGATTTTGAGGCCAGCCTGTTCTATACAGAGAGAGTTCCAGGATAGCCAGAGCTTACACAGTTGTCTTAGTTAGGGTTTCTATCGCTGTGAAGAGACACCATGACCACAACTCTTATAAAGGAAAACATTTAATTGGGGCTTGCTGACAGTTTCAGAGGTTCAGTCCATTAGCATCATGGCAGGACATGGCAGCATGCAGGCAGACATGGTACTGGAGAAGGAGCTGAGAGTTCTACGTCTTGATCTGCTGGCAGCAGGATACTGCCACACTGGGCAGCTTGAATACCTCAAAGCGTGCCCCAACAGTGACATACTTCCTCCAACAAGGCCACACTTCCTCCAACAAGGCCACACTTCCTCCAACAATGCCACATCTCCTATGGGCCAAGCATTTAAACACATGAGTCTAAAGGAGGTCATACCTATTCAAACTACAGTAGTAGAGAGACCAGTCTCAAAAAATAAGATAAAAACCAAAGCACACAAACTTCTCAGTCGATAAAGGAGAAGTAATATGTAAAACTGCACACCTGTTCATGATTAAAAACACTAAACTAGAAACAGAAGGAATCTTGCCAGCTTGATAAAGGGCACCTATAAAACATCCTTGCTCAGAAAAACATCAGCTTGTCTCTCATGTGGGGTATGTGTGTTTATGTGATATATATGACTTGGCAGTAGAAGACCTTGAGGGAGAAGGAAGAAGTTTAAGAATCAATGGTGGAAGGGGTTTAAGAGATAAGTGAGGGAAGAAAAAAAAATGTTGTGTACTTTTTCATACAGAAACTATATAAAATGGGGGGTGGGGCGCACGCTTAATCAGCATGGAGCAGAAGGGATCTGTGAGTCGAGAGGAAAAGAAAAAAAAAAAAAAACAAAAAACAAACAAACAACAAAAAAAAAAGAAACTATATAAAATGACCCCAAAACTGGGGAATGTTCTGGTGGAAGAGGTTTGAAGATATTAGGGTTAGGATTTTTACTAGGACATAATATGAGTATCAGGAAGTTTTTTGGGGGAATGTTAAAAGGAACACCAAGATGGATTACTGAAGAGTAAAGATTTAATTAGAAAAGTTATTAACACATAGTGGGGTCTCCAAGGAGAGTTGAGACCCTAGCACCAGAGACAGACACCATTGCAGGGTCTTTGAAGAGAGGATTTGTAGTGTGTACCTGTGACAGAAGAAGGAGTCTCTCCTTGTACCTGTCTGAGTATGTGGGGAATTGAGGTGTTTACAGAACTAGCCCACAGCCTTATTTTCATTTTTATTCTTTTTCCCAGGAGTCAGTGAAGTGTGTAGGGAGCAGGATGTGTGACCACCAATACCTGCTTTGATGCAAAATTAGTTTCCCAGTTGAGAGGTCCTGGCTCTAGCTAGGGATTCAGTGTCTCAGTAAGGGTACCTTTTAGTGTCTGTGAGAGAGAAAAGGCTGCTATAGGGATGTGGCCTAACAGTGGCTGAATTCGACATTACCCCTTTCTCTCCCCCCCTCTTTTGAGACAGGGTTCTCTATAGCTTTGGTGCCTGTCCTGGATCTCGCTCTGTAGACCAGGCTGGCCTTGAACTCACAGAGATCCGCCTGCCTGAGTGCTGGGATTAAAGGCATGTGCCACCACCACTCGACCATCAACATTACCGTCTTAAAAATGGTTTTTAACCCAAGCCTGACTACTCCAAGCCTCATGAATACGGTCTTTACTGTATACCTTTCTGTTGGATTCAGATTCTGGTTCTCTGCACTCCCACCAGAATGAACCATTTAACTTTGTTTACAGCATCTGAGTCTTCTCTATTCTATAACTCCAAAGTTCTTCCATATTCCTGCTATGAGCCAGTTTCAAACCTATTAACCATGTGGTCAGGTTTCTCACAGCAGCGCACCCACTTCTGGTACTTTGTGTATTAGTTTTCTTGTTGTTATGACAAAATCCCTGGCGTGGTTGGAGGAGATACAGTAGACTTATGTCAGGGAAGGCATGGTCACATTGGATCTGCAGTCAGAAAAACAGAGCCTGGTGAATGAAAAACCACAAAAACAAAACAAAACAAAAAAAAACTTGCTATGTTAAAATTAATTACTTCAGTTAACTGTACTTTATTATCTACATTGTTACAAGTTTCCGCTGGCCATGGAGAACACTTGAGGCAGCTTTTTACTGATGCTTTAGCTGATGCTTGGCTTACATATTTTTTTATTTAGTCCAGGACCTCACCCCATAGGGTGTGTTAACCCACGCTCAGGTGGACCCTTCTTTGTTCAGTTAAACCTCTCAGTTCAGTTCAGTTCAGTTGAACATGACCATAGGTTTTCCTCCTGGGTGACTTGTTATCTAGTCGATAGTGAAGATTAACCATCACAATGCTTTTCCTAAATCAGAAGGAAAACTCTGCATTAGAAACAGATAAGCAGAATATGGTGATGGGCACCTGAAATCCTGTTACTAAGGAGGCTGAGGCAGAAGGATTGAGAGTTTGTAGCCATTTTATGTTATAGTGAGAGAGTCTGTGAGGGAAACCTAAGAAAGTTCTGGTCACTGATCAATGTAGAGTACATACTCAAACTCCTTATAAATAAGAAAGTATAGATTTAAAAGTTGACCATTTGTGTTCATGATAGTCACGAGGTTTTTTTGTTTTGTTTTAGTGGAGAGTATAGTGAGAGTTTGCAGTAAGAGAAAATAGACGCATCTCTATAGAGGGATAATAGGTGTATCCTTGTTTTCTCTGCAGTGGTAGGGACCAAAACCCAGGGCCTTGTACATTCCAGGTGAGTGCTGTACCACTAAACTTCATTTCTGACTCCACTGCCATCTTTTTTGGGAGTCATGATCAAATATATGTTCTATCTAGCTTAAGGCATGTGGTGTACATGTGATATCAACTTAATATTTAAGAGATTATTAAGAGTGAGAAAGTAATCATGGTTTTATCAACTCTAATTACTGTGCAGTCTGGCTCTCTTCCATGAAGTATATGTTGAAGACTTACTCTTTGAAAGTTACTATGCTTACAGGCGTTTATAATGCATCATTTTATCATTTTAACAGCCCTATGGAGTGGCCATCTTTAATCTCCATTTTGTAGATTTGGACACTTACACCAGAGTAGTTAGAGAATTTATTGGGGCTGGAGAGATGGCTCAGTGCTTTAGAGCCCTGACTGTTGCAGAGGTCCTGAGTTCAGTTCCCAACACCTGCTTGTCAGTTCACAACTGTCAACTGCAGTCCTGGGAATCAGGTGCATTCTCCTGACATCCCAGGGCACCAGGCACACATGTGATGCACAGATATATGTGTAGTTAAAACACTCACACACATAAAAATAAATGAAAAAAAGTTTTGATTATGTCTATTTAGTGAATAGGAAAAGCCTAAATATAGCATCAAAACTGTGACCTTTCCCGGTGTGTTATTAGATAGTTTTAATGTTTTATTTTTTTGTTTTTTGAGACATGGTTTCTCTGTAACAGCTCTGGCTGTCCTGGAACTCGCCTTGTAAAACTTTATTGTTTGAAATCCAGCACACTTTATATTTCTATTTAAATAGCTTTATATTCTATGTTAGCATTTTAATATCCAGTTTCTTCATTTCTTTTGAGTCTGATAAAGTGAACTACACATTAATGGAAAATCTTTTACTTTTTTCCCAGAGGATCTAAAGAGGCAAAATGCAGTATTGCAAGCGGCACAGGATGATTTGGGTCACCTTCGGACACAGCTGTGGGAGGCTCAGGCAGAGATGGAGAACATTAAGGCAATTGCCACAGTCTCTGAGAATACTAAGCAAGAAGCTATAGATGAAGTTAAAAGGCAGTGGAGAGAAGAAGTTGCTTCACTTCAGGCTGTAATGAAAGGTAAAGAAAAGATCAGATTTTAGACAAAATTATAAGATCAAATTCTGATTCTTGACACCATTTTCAGATGGCCTTAAAATGCATTTTGTGTTCATTTGTGGCTTTATGGACTGTCATCTTCCAGACGTCAGATGAAAGGGAAGTCAGGGGTGTTGTAATGGGCGCATCACCAGTGTCTTCGACAGATCAATAATAAAGAGAGATAATTAATTAGAGAGATAATGTATTAAATGAAGGTTGTAGTTACTTGTAAGATTTAAAGCAGGGTTTAAACCTGGTTTTTTATTTTTATAGATTTTTTAAGTATAGTGTATTCTTGTATGTGAAATATTTGTTTGATGGGCAAGAGTGTCCGTATGGCTAAATGGGGCTTTATGGAATGCCAGTTTGTGACCCTTGGTCTGAAGGAATTGTAATGGTTTGTATAGCCTCTTTCCTTTCAGCATGGATGCCTCAGTACTGCCTTCATTCTGGAGAATGGTGACAGAATGAAATAAGGTGTTACCTTAATCTTTGAGATCCTGGAATTAGTTAATATTTACAAATGTGAACTAATGGCAACTGCCCTGTGCCAGGGGGTCTTTGCATTTGTGTCCCATTTTTTACAGAATATTCTTTGAGAGGATGCAATTAAGGGTACCTTTGTTTCTGACTCTGTAGCTCTTACTAAGTGATATTCTAGTCTCATGTAATAGTCTCACTATGTTGCTTTACCTATACAGGAGTTCCTCTTTCTCATAGGAATCAAATCCACCTCTAGATAAGCTAGGAGTGGTCATAACAGTTCTGTGGCCCCGCCTATATCCTGGACTTTTCTGGCTGTCTGCTTCTATATAGTTACCATGATCTTTAAAAATTTCACTTTTGCAGGGGCTGGAGAGATGGCTCAGTGGTTAAGAGCACTGGCTGCCCTTCCAGAGGACCCGGGTTCAGTTCCCAGCAACACCATGGCAGCTCATACTTGTCTGTAACTTAGTTCCAGGGAAGGGAATCTGACACCCTCACACCAATGCATGTAAAATATAATGAAATAAATTATTAAAAAATTTTAGGCCGGGCGGTGGTGGCGCATGCCTTTAATCCCAGCACTCGAGAGGCAGAGCCAGGAGGATCTCTGTGAGTTCGAGGCCAGCCTGGGCTACCAAGTGAGTTCCAGGAAAGGCGCAAAGCTACACAGAGAAACCCTGTCTCGAAAAACCAAAAAAAAAAAAAAAAAATTATCTTTGCTTCATTGTTGAGAAATGGTTACACATCCTCCAATATACATTAGAAATACTTTTTTTTCTAGAAATCTTCATGCTGTATGTGGTCACCTTTAACTAAAAGAAATCAAAACATGTAGTTTTAAGTCGGGGTATTTAGTTTCGTGCTGTGGAGAATCAAATCTAGAGGCATTCACATGTGAGGCAAGTTATCCCACTAAGGTATTTACTCAGCCAGAAAGTGGAGTATTTATATTGAGCACTGTAAAATCCTCAACAAAGTTTGGTCTTGTTAGTAATGAAGAAGGTATAGAAATTGGGGCTGGAGAGATGGCTCAGTGGTTAAGAGTACTTGTTACTTTTGTAGAGGATCTGGGTTCATTTCCTAGCATCCCTAGGGTAGCTCAAAACCATCTATAACTGCAGTTCTAGGGTTCTGACACCCTCTCCTAATCTCTGTAGGCAACAGGTAGGCACATAGTGCAGTATGTAAATGCAGGTGACATTCAAGCATATATATAAAATAAAATAAATAAATACTTTAAAAAAAAAGGAGTAGAATTTAATGGGCCACCAGTTGTGCCTGTCAGGTGATGTTTCAAGACTGTATTAAACATGAAGTTATTTTGTAAGGCTACAGAATTTTTCTCAATTTAGAATCTTAGGTTTTAGTAAAATATCTCAGAAATAATTTTTATTTCCTTACACATTCATGTAGTTATAATGAAATGTTGTGTTTGTTTTGAGAGCCACATTATAGTATCAAAGAATATGGATTTGGGAGTGGGTCTTAGATGTAAAAAAGCCCCACTTTGAACCTTCTCTAGGGTTTCTTGTCAAATAGCATATGGCAGGTCTATTATGAAGAATGATGATGATGAAGAAGAAGAAGTAGTAAAACCTTTATTTCAACTCATAAGAACTAGAATTTTTGGGTTGGAGGGATAGCTCAGCCGTTAAAGGCTAGGCTCACAACCAAAAATATAAGAGTTCGGTTCCCAGCACCCATGGCTATCCCTCCGGCTACCATGAAAAAAAAAAAAAAAAGAAAAAAAAAAAAGAACTAGAATTTTTTTCCAAAATTATTTCCAAAAATTTGTCTCAAGCTCTTTACATAACTGAAGAAATTTCAGTGTACTAGCTATTGTTCCATGATGCTTAGACATGGACTATGTGATGTTTTATAGAGACGGTTCGTGACTACGAGCATCAGTTTCATCTGAGGCTGGAGCAGGAGCGAGCACAGTGGGCACAGTATCGAGAATCTGCAGAGCGGGAAATAGCTGATTTAAGAAGAAGGTTATCTGAAGGTCAAGAGGAAGAAAATTTAGAAAATGAAATGAAAAAGGTATGCAAGAATACATTCACTTACAGAATTACTTGACTAAAAGCAATTTGTTTAAAAGCGTTGCTGCAGAACTGGAAGTTGAATGTTGTGCTTTCTTTCTGTTGGGGAGTTACTTATGGACCAGACAGTGCTTTCCCCGTACCCTCCACAGTACATGTGACTGACTGCCTTTCCATCTTCAGATCTTTGATGAGATGTCATTTCTTCATGAGGCTTTTCTTACTGCTCTAGTTAAGATTGCAGCCTACCTGCCTCTTCCCAAGTTTCCAGGACTCTCCGATTTCTGTGCCCTGCTTTAGGGTTTCTTTTGCACGGCATATTTCCTCATAAAACAGAGTTCAGCTTTTACTGTGTTTGCTTGCTGCTTTTTCTGTTCATTTGCTAGAGTGTTAACTCCATGAGAATGTAGTCTTTATTTGTGTATACTAAGTACATAGGATGGTGTCTAGCATATAGAAGCCCAGTGAGTTCATGTTGGATGGAGATGTTACTTGATACTGTGTATATCCTGAACTATACCATACAATACCTTAACACAGGCAACTAAATGAGAGAAATGTGTTCTCATTGAGAACATTGAAAAAATTTTCATTTATTTATTTATTTTGTGTGTGAATGTGTGTGCACATGTGTGCGACAGTAAGTGTGTAGAGGTCAGAGGAGAACTTTTGGAAGTTGATTATCTTCTTTCACCATATAGATACTGACTCAAGTCATCAGGCTCAAGGGCAGGAGCCTATGTTGAGCCAGCTCACTGACCCTCCTTGAGAACATCTTTGCCTACTAATCCTTGTTCTATTCTTTATATAAATCCTTGCTCCATTCTTTATATATATAAATGTGTGTGTATTTAATCATTTCCACAATCACTAGTCTTTGCCATCTTTAAAGTTTTAGTTTTAAAACTAAATTTTATTTTGTGTGTGTGTGTTTGTGCCCACATGTGATGCTAGAGGTGCATGTCAGGTGACTTTCTCTATTGTTCTGCCTCTACATTTTTTTGAATCTTCTTTTTTTTTTTTTTTTGGTTTTTCGAGACAGAGTTTCTCTGTGTAGTCTTGGTGCCTGTCCTGGATCTTGCTCTATGGACCAGGCTGGCCTCAAACTCACAGAGATCCGCTTGGCTCTGCCTCCCAAGTGCTGGGATTAAAGGTGTCCACCACCACCGCCTAGCTTTGTGTTTTTTTTTTTTAATTTCTAAAGAGTTATATTTTATTTAGGCTTTGACAATTTCATACATGTGACCAGTATATCTTGGTCATATTTATTTGCAATTCCTAGTTCCCACCCTTCTCCTTCATCTACTTTATTTTATTTTTCTTTCTTTTTTTGAGACAGTGTTTCTACATTCCTGGCTGGTCTATATCTCTGGAACTCTCTATGTAGATAAGACTGGCTTTGAAACTCACAGAGATCTACCTCCCAAATGCTGAGATTAAAAACATGTGCCATGACATTGGTTACTTTTTGAGACAGGGTCTTTCACTGAACCTGGAGCTCACAAATTAGGCTAGACTCGAACTCCAGAGATCCGCGGACTCCTGAGTGGATTACTCGCCACCACATTTTACTTGAACCTCAGTGCTGAGCTCACATTTAACAGCGTGCATGTGGCTGCACTTGGCTTTCTGCATGGTTCCAGACCAAGGCCCTCATGCTTGTGCAGTGAGCACTGTACCGACTGAGTCATCTCTTAGGCCCTCCATGAGTTTTATTTATTTATTATTTAATTTTATTGTTCGTATATGTGACTCTGTAGGGTTCATGCTTATGAATTCAGGTGCCCTTAGAAGCCTGAGGTATCAGATCCCCTGGAGCTAGACTAGAGTTACAGGTGGTATGAGCTGCCTGACATGGGTATTGGGAATCAAACAAATTTGGATCATCTACAAGAACAATACATGAGCCATCTCTCCAGCCCCAACTAGGTTTTTTTGTTTGTTTGTTTGTTTCTTTTTGTTTTTTTTAAAGCAGGGCTTTTCCTGTAACTGCCCTGGTTGTCTTGGAGCTAGCTCTATAGACCAAACTCTCTGTGAGTTTGAGGCTAGCCTGGTCTATAGAGCTAGCTCCAAGACAACCAGGGCAGTTACAGAAAAACCCTGTCTTTAAAAAAACAAAAATAAACAAACAAACAAAAAAACCTAGTTGGGCTGGAGAGATGGCTCATGTATTGTTCTTGTAGATGATCCAAAAAAAAAAAAAAAAAGAACAATACATGAGCCATCTCTCCAGCCCCAACTAGGTTTTTTTGTTTGTTTGTTTGTTTTTGTTTTTTTAAAGACAGGGTTTTTCTGTAACTGCCCTGGTTGTCTTGGCGCTAGCTCTATAGACCAGGCTAGCCTCAAACTCACAGAGATCCACCTGCCTCTGCCTCCTGAGTGCTAGGATTAAAGGTGTGCACCTCCCACCACCCAGCCCACCTATTAGTTTTTAAGAATATTTTTTTAGGTATAAAAAAATTTATGAATATTGTATTGTTTTTCAGTATACTCCATACTCAGTTTTCTGAACTTTTTTGGTTTTTTTGAAACAGGGTTTCTCTGTGTAGCTTTGGAGCCTTTCCTGGAACTCACTCTGTAGCCCGGGCTGGCCTCGAACTCACAGAGATCTGCCTGCCTCTGCCTCTCCAGTGTTGGGATCAAAAGTGTGCGCCGCCGCCGCCGCCGCCGCCGCCGCCGCTGCCGCCACCCACCACCACCACCACTACCACCCGGCTCAGTTTTCTTTAACATTTTAACCATGTAGTATGTTACACTTGTTAGAGTTAGCAAACTAATACCAGCTCATCATTATTAACAATGGTTTGTTCTCTGTATTCAGATTGTATTGATTTTTAGCCAGTGTCCCCCATATCCTTTTCTCCTTCCTGTTTGAGACTTTCATCCAAGAAACCACACTGCATTTAGTCATGCAGTCACGCAGTTGTAGGCTTGGCTTGGCTGTAACAGCTTTTCAATTTTTATTTTTTATTTTAATGACCTTTCTATCTCTTTATTATTATTGTATGTGTGCATAATGTGGTGCATGTGTCCATACGTGTATGTGGAGGTCAGAGAGCAGCTTTAGGGAGTCAGTTCTCTCTTTCCACTCTGGATTCTGGAGTTTGAACTCCAATCAACAGGCATGCACAGCTAGTGCTTTTACCCACTGGGCCATCTCACTGGTTACACTTACTACTACTTTTAATTGACTCTTTAAACGTCTGTTTATATGATACTTAGCACTGGAAATTATGAGGTCTTTTGCATTAGTAAATATGGTAAATTCTTTTCTTCCTTCCCTTTTTGCAGTAAGCATCCCAAACAAGCCTTGACTGTGAAGACGTTTTAAGCTAATGTGTCTTTTCCAAACAGAATTTAGTTCAGCACAAAATAGATTTTGTAAGGATCAGGAAACAAGGTGAATCTGAAAGCCTATTAAATTTCTTTTGTGTGTCTGTGTCTTTGAGGAGGTGTAATATTCTTCACACTAGTCAGTAGATCTTGTTTCTCTATTCTGAACAATTTAGGATATATTTGAGCTTGTTTACATTAGGTAAAGTTAATTTTCATTAGTAGGAAGAGCCCCAACTTTCTGAGTTTTTAATACTTTTTGTTTACTTATTTATTTTGTCCCCACAATCTAGACAGCCTAGAATTTGCTATGGTGACCAGGCTGGCTTCAAACTCACAAAGCTCTACCTGCTTCTGCCTCCTGAGTTCTGGGACTAAAGGTGTTTGTTTTTGCTCTTTTGAGTCAGAATCACTCTGTAGCTCTGGCTGGGTTGGATCTGATATGTAGACCTGAGTAGGCTACATTTGAGGGGATCCTCTTACCTCTGCCTCCTGAGGGTACACCACCACACCCAGCTCTTGATGCTGCCTTTTATATATGAGATATTTTATGACTAAGTTGCTCAATGAAGATATCAGATATGTTACAGTGAATCTATTTTTCTGCTTACTGCCAAATTCTAAGTGAAGTATTTGGGAAAACCATAATTATGCCTGTCATTCACAGTAATAAACATTTTATTTTTTAGAGATTTATTATGTATACAGTGTTCTGCCTGCAGGCCAGAAGAGGGCACCAAATCTCATTACAGATGGTTGTGAGCCACCATGTGGTTGCTGGGAATTGAACTCAGGACCTCTGGAAGAGCAGCCAGTGCTCTTAAACTCTGAGCTATCTCTCCAGCCTGTAATAAACTATTTAAAAATAGACTTGACACTGGAGTTAGAGGCAGTTAGGGCCTGGAGTTAGAGGCAGTTATCAGCTACCTAATGTGGGTGGTAGGAACTGAACGTGGGTCCTCTGGAAGAGCAGTACATTCTCTTAAGTGCTTAGTTATGTCCCTGGCCCACACAGTTGACAAGCTTTATTCTGCTTAAAGAAGAACACATGCCGGGCGTTGGTGGCGCACGCCTTTAATCCCAGCACTCGGGAGGCAGAGGCAGGCGGATCTCTGTGAGTTCGAGGCCAGCCTGGGCTACCAAGTGAGCTCCAGGAAAGGCGCAAAGCTACACAGAGAAACCCTGTCTCGAAAAACCAAAAAAAAAAAAAAAAAAAAAGAAGAACACATATATGTTTTTTGCAGGAACCTAGGACCAAATATCATATTAAACGAATAAGCTATATTCAGAAAGACAAATATCACACTGTCTCATCTATGGAATCTAGGGTGTGTGCGTGTTTCATAAAAGACAATGAGGAACTGTTTGGGTAAAGAAAAAAGACAAATGAGTGAGAAGAATGAAATGAGAGGATTGATTGGTGTTAGTATGTTAAGTACATGGTAACTGGAATGACATGTATTTTTGAAGCCCATCATTTTGTAAATGTAATGAACATATGTTAATAAAAATTCAAAGAAAAAACTTGAATAAAATGAGAATTGGTATTCAGTTTTACGAATGATAATTTTTAGCAAATGGGTGGACTAGAGTTTCTTTTAAAAATATTCAGTGAGTAAGTTGTTGCATTTAATTCCTTTTAATCATAGGCCCAAGAAGATGCTGAAAAGCTTCGCTCTGTCGTGATGCCCATGGAAAAGGAAATTGCAGCTTTGAAAGATAAACTGACAGAAGCTGAAGAGAAGATTAAAGAGCTGGAGGCCTCAAAGGTTGTGAAATGCTGTTAGCCATCTGCTCCAATGCCAGGAGTAAAATTAGAATCCCTTGAGAAGTAGTGGTGGGAAATCATTTCATCAACTGTCTCAGGAGTCTTCTGTTTAAAATTCTGAAAACAAACCTGCTGTGTGGTAATTTGACCTTTGGTTATTTAAATCTCCAGTGGTGATGCTTAATCATGAATGAAGACTTGTGTTCAGTTATCCATTTTATTCAAGTGAGACTCAACTTCAATTTTCTTTTTTCTTTTAACAAGTCATCCATATTGATTTATTTTTGTAAGACAGAGTTTCATGTAACCCAGGCTGGCCTTGAACTTGTGTATTCCATGCCTATTTTATGAGGCCCTGGGGATCAGATCCAGGGCTTTAGGTGAGCACTCTTGACAGCTGAGCTACATTCCTAGCCTTAGTTTTCTTACCTAGGAAAAGAAGCTGTTTGTAGTTGACTTTGTTTCCTCATCCTGGTTCTAGGAGATTTTTTAGCCAGGATGCACCTCCTACTGACCATATACTCAGCATGGCTGGGATATGGCTTCTTGGTGTATGCCTCTCCAGCATGCTCAAGGCCTAGACTTTGGCCCTCAGCACTGCATAAGATGAGCATGGTGACTGATGTCTGGAACCCTCTGTGATGTAGTGGCAAGAGGACATGAAGTTCAGGGTCATCTTCAGCTCCATAGTGAGTTTGAGGCCAGTTTGTGTTACATGGGATGCTACTTTTAAAAAGCCAAACCAAACAAAAACAGAAGTGAAACATTAGTGAGGTGTTACAATTTTTATGACTGTTTGTAGTGCTGGAGATTGAATTTAGGGCCTTACTGACATATGCTAGGCAAGGGCTCCACCATTGAAAGAGTCTTTAGTAATGAAAGAAAGAGATTAGAGGTGTAGTTGAGTGGTACAATGCTGACACTTGTCTAGTATGAATGAAGGCCTGGGTTTGATATTCTGTACTAAAAGAAAATGGAGTCAGCAAGATGGCATGGTAGATAAAGGTACTTACCTTCAAGCCTGATGATCTGTGTTTGATCTCTGCTACCCACATGGTGAAAAGGAGAGCTGACTACCACAAGTTGTCTTTTTACCTGTGCACAGGTCCTCTGACCTCCACATGCGCATTGTAGCACTCATCTATGCGCGCGCGCACACACACACACACACACACACACACACACACACACACACATGTAAAAGAAGACAGTGTGTTTCTTATAAGACATATAACTAAACACAAGGTAAGATTGAACATAAAGAAATAAACCAGGTCTGGTAACTCACACTCAGGAGGCTGAAGTAAGAACATTGCTGTGAATTGAAGGTTAGTCTAAGCAACAGAGTGAGACCTTGTTTTAATAAACAAAAAAATGAATAAAGGGGTAAATAAAAAATATACGTGTAAAGTCTAACTAAAAGAAAACTGATATAAACAAGTATAACCTAAAATAGGTTAAGGGGGAAAATAGATTCGTGCTATGGAGATAGCTCATCAAATAAAAGTGCTTATTACTCCTGCAGAGAACCTCAGGGTCAGTTCCCAGCACCCACATGGCAGCTCATAGTCATCTGTAATCCAGTTCCCGGGGGTCTGACACTGTCTTTTGCTGTCTGTGGACACTAGCATGTACATAGTGTACACAAATTTATGCAGGCACACACATACACAGAAAAAAATGGCAACAAAAGAAGAGTAGATATAAAGAAATAATAACTATTCAGTAGTCAGAAACTCAGCGTTTAGTAGCCTGGATGACTTAGTAAGATTTCTTATCTTTATTCTCCTTTGGTTTTTCAGCTGTAAAATTAGGATAATGAGGGAGGTGGGGTCCAAAAAGATATGGATAAGGTAGAGGCAGGTTGGTCTCTGAGTTCCAGGCCAGCCAGGGCTACACAGAGAAACCCTGTTTTGAAAAACAAACAAAACAACAGTAACAAGAAAAAAAAAAAAAGACTGCCTTACAAGAGTGTTATGAACCACATCCAAATTAGAACATAAATGCTTTGAGTAATGCATAGGAAAAAGTATTATTATTTCTAGATACATTATATTGTATTTCAATATTGTGATATATTTATCTTTTCCTTCTGTATCTTTTAAAAATAAGGTCATAAAGTATTAAGTTTCACAGAATTAATGTTATTATAGACCCAATACTCTGGTCACATTTTTTTTTTAATAATAAAATGTCTAGAGATGGGGAAAAATCTGAATGAAAAAGAAATCACAAAATACTTAGGGTGGTGTAAATATTTCATGCGATTTTTGTTTTTGTGACTCAGTAAGTTTCATTAGGGTTACTTCCAGGAATAGGGACCATTTACTAGTGGCTGTACCATGAAAGAAAAAGTCTTTTCCTTCTCCAGAAACCACTAACTAACTGTATAAGTCCTTGGGGTGGAGAGGCCCTTCATGACAGATGGTGATGGGTCTAGTCTTGTGCAGCAGCCATTTCCTGCCCTGAAAACAGTGTTTCACAGCACTCCACCACTTCATCTGGCGCTTACATTCTTTCTATCCCCTCTTCTGCAAGTGGCCTTGGAAGGGAGATAGAGATGTACCATTGTATTCAACAATAACTTACTCTCAGTACTTTGCCCAGTTATGAGTCTGTGCAGTACTACCTGTTACAACAAGAAGCAAATAGTGGCACTATTCTAGAGGAATCAACATAAACATTTAGAACGCAGTTTGATAGTCATGTCATGTCCACTTAGTGAAACAACATTAATAGTTTCCCCACTAGGGCTGTGATCTCCCAGCCATGGGTACATTTTGCTTGGCTGGTTGGTCGTATTATACCCAGAGTCTGCAACTGAGTGAGACTGTTGGTGACAATTTTCTCCCAGCAGTCTACGGAGCACCTTCCAGTATTCTGAAAGCTAGCCAATAGGAAGTAAGCTTCTAGCTTAGTCCCATCTTGATTTCTGTATAAATCTATAAAAAAGCGTTTAGTGTCTCAGCAGTGGGAGCCTGACATCTAGTTCTCATAGGCAACCAACAGATATAAATATTTAACATTATACTCTAAAGGGAAAATAAAAACAGTAAAAAGTGAAAACAAATCAAAGGATATACAGAATATTAGAAATTAGTGAAGGAGGAAAGTTAAAGAACCGAGGAGAATGTCAGTATAAAAAGGTTGAGAAATTTGTACAGAAAATGAAAAGAAAAAAAAATGGAAATCAGAAATCAAACGGGGTAATGACTACTGATATAAAAATAGTAGATACTATAAATAGTGTCATACCAGTACATTTGAAAAAAGAAAAAGAAAAAAAATTCTGCTGGTCGTAGAAAATGCTAGTAATCCGAGAACCTGGGAAGCCGTGGTAGAAGGACCCGACTGTCAAGGTCAGCCTGAACTAGTGAGGCCTTTTTGTAAAACAAAACAAGTTATTATAACAGGTAATTAGTCAAGTTTTCCTCAAGATAAAATAGAAAAGCTAAAATAGCAATCATTACAGAATCTGGAGCCAAAAATCCCTTCTTGGTGTATGGTGTATATATATATGTTTGTTTGGTGTTTGTGCGCAGGTGTGCAAGCCCATAGGAGGTCACGGAGGCCAAAGGAGGGTGTGCAGCGTTGTGTTCTGTCACTCTCTGCTTTGTTCCTTTGAGATAAGGTCTCTCACTTGAACCTGGAGCTAGGCTGGGGGCCAGCAAGTGCCAGTAAACTTACTTTCTCCACATCCCCACAGTGCGGGGTTTACAAGTACATCCCTAGCTTTTTGTCTAGGTTCTGGGGATTTGAACTGAGGTTCTCATGCTTTACAGCTCAGAATGGCCTAAGACTTGCTGTCTAACTGACAGTGATCTTGAAATTCGGTCCTCCTGTCTCTACCTTCCAGATGCTAGGGTTTTAGACAAGTATCACCATGCTCTGTTTATGTGGTGCTGGAGAGCTGGTCTATGGTGTTTTGTATGGTAGGCAAATCCTCTACCAACTGAGCTATAGCCTCAGCCTTGAGTCAGAGCCGGTCTTTATCTTGCTTCCCCTTCCCAGTAGACATCAGACTTGGTTGGTTTTGGAGCCATGTTTGTCCCAACAGAGTGATAAACCTTATATAAACCTTTACAAACAGTGTCAATTAATAGAAGAAGAAGGTTCTCTAATGTGACTAGTAAATCAAATAACATACAAGAAGATGATATAAAAAAACCTGCCGGGCAGTGGTGGCGCACGCCTTTAATCCCAGCACTGGGAGGCAGAGGCAGGCGGATCTCTGTGAGTTCGAGGTCAGCCTGGTCTACAGAGTGAGATCCAGGACAGGCACCAAAACTACAGAGAAACCCTGTCTCAAAAAAAAAAAAAAAAAAAAAAAAAAAAAAAACCTTAGGTAACATATATACATATGCCAAAAATATACATATATTCTCACAATTTAAATATGGTGTATCATTTGAAAACTGGTGTATTACATGAGATTGCAAGACGATATATTTATGTTGGACTTGGAAAGATTTTGATCAATTTAAGTATACAGTGACTTAATACAGGCTTATTGAACCTTCATCAAATACAGTGAAAGAATGTGTAGCAGCAGTCTTAACATTAATGATGGGAACATTATCTGAAGAACTGTGCTCAGTAATTTTGTTTAGGTGGTTTTGTTTACTTGTTTTGTGTTTTGGTCCAAGATGATGCAAATCAACATAGAGAGAGAGTCAGAATAGGAAAAAGACTAGTACACACCTGTAATCCCAGCAATAAGGAGTTGAGTACCACCCCATCTTTTAATTAAATTTTTATATTTTTGAGACAAGGTCTTTCTCACTGTATAGCTCAGGCTGGCCTCCAACTTAGCATCCTCCTGCTTCCTTCTCAGATGGTGGGATTACAGGCATGTGCAACAATGTTCCTTAAGTTTTTAAAAATAAGATAAAATACTGACTCTGGAAGAAGCATTCAAAATTTGGCTATATTATGATATAAGTTTCCTTGTTAATGAGTTCAATTCCCAGCAACCACATGGTGGCTTACAACCATCTATAAGATCTAGTGCCCTCTTCTGGCCTGCAGGCAGAACACTGTATACATAATAAATAAATACATCTTTAAAAAAAAAAGTTTCCTTGTTAAAAGATAATCTAAAAAGTTAAACACTGTAAGAAAAAAAAATGTGTACCTCATGCTTGACAAAGTTACTATCCAAAGTTAGCAAAACTCTACAAAGTCCTTCTATAAAAAAGAGGTCCACTAGAAAAACAATTGGAGTATATTGAATATACAGTCACAAAGGAGGTAGCAGATAGCTAATATATATATATATATATTTAAAAATCTTCAAGGTTGAGTGTGGTGGTGCATATCTTTAATTCCAGGATTAAGGAGGTAGAGTCATTCGAATCTCTGAGTTGGAGGATAGCCTGGTTTAATTTGTGAGTTGTAGGACAGCCAGGGGTACATGGAGAAACCACCAAAAAAAAAAAAATAATAATAATAAATCAGATTTATTAGGAATCAGGGAAATGCAAATGAAAGTGGGATTCTACCTGAGTCTAAAAAAGGCTCTGAAGTCTTCCAGATTTGTTTCTCTTGAACCACTCATGGTTTCTGTGTGCAGAACAGGTCTAGCAGCTTTCATTGCATGGCACGTTCAGTTGACTGGTATAGAGCTTGCAGCTCACGGGGCTTCCTTCCCCTTTCTCCTAATAACATCTACTCTTTTGGGAGAGGTAGTGTCAGCAGTTTGTCCTCACCCTGTCTCTGTTGTTTGGAATGTTATAACTGTCCATTTGTGTAATTTTTTTCTTTTCTTTTTTAATTTTTTTGAGATGTGTGTATGTGTGGGTGGGTGTGTCTTACAATGTAGCCCAGGGTAACCTGAAACTTAGAGCAGTACTCCTGTCTCAGTCTCCTGAGTGCTGTGCTTATAGGAATGAATAACCACAGCTGGCTTCCTGCTTGAGTGCATGTGTGTGTTCGCGCGCGTGCACGCGCGCATATATATGCATGCGTGTGTATCTGTCTGTGTCTGTGTGTGTTTGAGACAGACAGGGTCTCACTATGTAGCCCTGGCTGTCCTGGAACTTGCTATGTAGAGACCAGGCTGGCCTCAAACTCACAGACATCTGTGGTGGTATTGTGTTCCCCAAAATATTGTGCATACTAATAAACTTATCTGGGGTCAGAGAAGAGAACAGCCACAATATTAAACATAGAGGATAGGCAGTTGTAATACATGCCTTTAATCCTAGCATTCCAGAGGCAGAAATCCCTCTGGATTTTAAGGCCAGTGTGAGTTCAAGGCCACATTGGAAATAGCCAGGCATGGTGACACATGCCTTTAATCTCAAGAAGTGAGCCTTTAATCCCAGGGAGTGATGGTAGAAGGCAGGAAGATATATATGGTGTGAAGATCAGGAACTAGAAGCATTTGGCTGGTTAAGCTTTTAGGCTTTTGAGCAGCAGTTCAGCTGAGACCCATTCGGATGAGGACTCAGAGGCTTTCAGTCTGAGGAAACAGGATTATCTGAGGAACTGGAGAGGTGAGGTAGCTGTGTCTTGTTCTGCTTCTCTGACCTTCCAGCATTCACCCCAATACCCAGCTCCAGGTTTGTTTTTATTAATAAGAACTTATAAGATTCATACTACATCGATCCACATGCCTTTGCTTCGAGAGTGGTGGGATTAAAAGTATGTACCATTATGCCAGGTCCTCCAAATGGTTCTGAATTGGGCTGTTAGGGAATGTGGAATTCGAGGATGTTCACATGCTGTGCTGCTACTTGAGCACTGTCCTAGAGCTAGTAATAACTTTTGTTAGGTGTTAGAAATTCATCATCTTTTTAATTCAAAGAGGGGTTTATTAAGAGGTGATACGTAGTACAAAGTCTGTGGTTATAAGCCATCCTTGTTATAGCTGCTGAATTGACTGATACTGTCACCTGGTAACAGGTGTTGAAGAAAACACCTTATGAAACTCAGCACTTGGTCATGCTGGCTGATTGTCAGCTTCAACAAAGCACTAAATTGCAGTAAATGATCATTTTAGTCTCTATTGTACATAAGGTCTAGATCGTTAGATCCTAGAGATAAGGTAAAGATCTCTGTGAGGTCAGATGACCTGGCTTTATATATTTATTTGTTTGTTTGTTTTTCGAGACAGGGTTTCTCTGTGTAGCCCTGGCTGTCCTAGAACTCACTCTGTAGACCAGGCTGGCCTCTATCTAACTCAGATCCAACTGCCTCTGCCTCTCCAGTGCTGGGATTAAAGGCGTGTACCACCATTGCCCTTCGAGCTGGCTATTGTAAACTTGAAAAAGTAGGATGGTTCATGAAAAAGACCTTTTGAAAAAACTGAAAGTTACCCATAAATACTGAGTTTAGGATAGACAGTTTATTGTCAAGATAAAACAATAAAAAATCAATAAAATAAATGATACTTTTATCCTGCATTTTTTGGTAGTAGTGAATTTTATTTTGGTTAATAGTCTCAGAAAATATATTATGAAAAGACAGGATTTAAAATTTTTTTCTGCACTTGCCTTCAAGTGTGTGTGATTATGATGAGACTAGTAATTTTGTACATTATGACTTCCTCTCTTGAAAAAAATTTCACTGGTCATGATGCACTTGTAAAGGTCAGAGGACAACTTGGTAGCAGTTGGCTCTTTCCTTCTGTGGGTTCCTTGGATCAAGCTCAGGTCATTAGTCTGGGTGGCAAGCACCTTTATCTGCTGAGCCATCTCGATGTCCTAACTTCTTCAATTCCTATAGGTATATGTATTGATCGAAATGAGTTGTTTGTATAAATGGAAGACATTTGGAATCATCTCACCAGAAATCAAAAGTTAAGAGAGGGGCTGGAGAGATGGCTCAGCAGTTAAGAGCACTGGCTGCTCTTCCAGAGGTCCTGAGTTCAGTTCCTAACAACCATGTGCTAGCTTACAACTGTCTATAATGAGATCTGGTGCCCTCTACTGGTGTGCAGGGGTACATACAGGCAGAACACTGTATATATAACAAAGAAACAAACAATAATTTTTTTTTTTGGTTTTTGGAGACAGAGTTTCTCTGTAGCTTTGGAGCCTGTCCTGGACTAGCTTTGTAGACCAGGCTGGCCTCAACTCAGAGATCCACCTGCCTTTGCCTCCCTAGGGCTGGGATTAAAGGCGTGCGCCACCACCGTGCGGCTAAATAAATGTTTAAAAGAGTTAAAAGGACATTATGCCATTTTTATCTTACCTAAAAGGTGAGGGCGGGATGGCTGGGGAGAGGTAATGGGTTAGACTTCAATCCTTGGAACCTATAGGGGAAAAGAAAGGGCGTGGTAGGGGTGTTTGTAATCATAGCATAAGACAGGTGAAGACAGGCAGATACTTGGGGCCTACTGGCTAGCCACCCTAACCTACTAGGTAAGTTCCAGGTCAGTGGCAGACCCTATCTCAAAAAACAAAACAAAACCTCAGGAGGCTGGTGTTTGAGGAATTACACCTGTAGTTGTGTGATTTACACATATTTGTGCACCCATGCATATATGTGCACTTCCACCTAAATGTGCACATATGTGCATGCACACACATAAACAAATCATATTTGTGTTGCTGAAAAGGAGAACAAACAAGTATATGCATGCATTGCTATGGAAATACAAATTAGAAGTACCTTTTTGAAAAACATGATATAAAATCATTACATATAATTTCAATTATATATTTACTTAAGAGATAGATTATGGCTAGCATCTGTTATGTTATTTTCTAAATTGGTATCATATTTTAAAGTTTAAAATACAGCTGCTGATACTTACTTTATTTGCCATTCCTACTATGGTTGTAAGTTGAGTTTTGTACTTCTTTCAGGTTAAGGAGCTGAATCATTATCTGGAGGCTGAGAAGTCTTGTAGGACTGATCTGGAGATGTATGTAGCTGTTTTGAACACTCAGAAATCTGTTCTACAGGAAGATGCTGAGAAATTGAGGAAAGAATTGCATGAAGGTAAATGAATATGTTGTGTATATTTTTACTTTATTCCAAGAGAAATTACAAAGTAAAATTTATATTGATTAGTAACAACAACAAATCCTAAACCACCAATGCAGCATGCTAGTGATTCAGTGTAAGTGTTATCGTCAGTTTGAAAGCTCTTGTGGAAACTGCTAAGGGGATTTGGATTGTGAGGAGCTTCTCCTTCCACCACCGCACAGTAATAGCTTCACAAGGCATGAGCTCGGGACAGGTGATGAAGTTAGACGTTTTCTGCTTAAAGTGCTTTAGTCTGCATAATCATTTAGAGAGAAGTAAATTAGCAAAAGTGAGAGTTGGGTAGAGAGGGTCTCGTATCCTGCTTTCTACGGGCCAGTTTTGATTTCACTATTGAAGTAGCAATGTGATGTACAAGTGAACTCTGCATTTCTACAAATAAAAAAAAATTAAAAAGTTGCTGGGCCTGTGTGTGGTGGTTTACACCTTTAATCTTAACACTTAACTTCTTAAGCTGAAGCAAAGGAATTAAGAGTTTGAGACCAGTAAGACTCTGTCTCAAAAAAGAAAAAAAACCCACAAAACCAAAACCAAACCAAAACAAACAAATATAGATTGGAGAGATAGGTCAGCAGTTAATAGCACTACTATTCTTCCCCCCCCCCCCCAAGACAGGGTTTCACTTTGTAGCCCTGGCTGTCCTGGAACTTACTCTGTAGCCTGCCTTTGCTGAGATTAAAGGCGTGCTCCACAACTGCCCAGTGAGCACTGCTATTCTTATAGAGGACCTCTTGCAGAGATTTGGTGGGCAACTCACAATTACCTGTAACACTAATGCCTGCTCTGGGGTATCCATTGTCCTGTTCAGACCTTTGCAGATACCTCTACTTGTGTGCATATAATCATATCCCCCTCATATATGCATAATTGAAAATTAAAAGTAAAATACTTTCAAAAATCATTTTATTTTTTGAGATCATAATATAATTGCATCATTTCCCCTTCCATTTCTTGCTCCAAATGAACCCTCCCATAAGTCTTGTTCTCTTTCAAATTCTGGGGCTCTCTTTTAAAAACAAAACACATTAAAAAAAAAAAAAAGGCAGGCAAATTTCTCCAAAAAAAAAAAAAAAAAAAAACATTATAAAATTGAATACTTGGAATAGAGTGATAACTGCTGTTTCCTTGACACATCAGATTGCAAGATAGAGCAACACATGTAGCAACTGCAATTCTGAAGTCACAATGAGTGTGAGTAAAGATTGAGACTGGTGGCACACACCTGTGATCCACTTGAACCTAGAAGCAGGACAGCCAGGAGTTCAAGGTCATCTTTAGTTGCCACTTATCAAGTTGGAATCCAGCTCAGGATAGAGACCCCATTCCCCCGCGCCCCCAGAAGACACCTGTAGCAAACATACTGAAACATGAAAACAGTTGTAATTTCTGTTGGAAATGGTGGTGGGTATTGTTATGCTCCTGTGGTTCGTTGGCTACATTTCACAATAGTACAATAGAAGGAAATGAAATCCAGCTAGGGGATAGTGAAAATAAAGTTGTAACTTTTAAAAAAGAGAGAGGCAAGCACTCCTGAGCTATAGCCCCAGCCTCCTCTTATTTTTTTTTTCTCTTATACAAATTGAAATCTTACTGGAAACATATATTAGTGTACAGGATATAGTCTGTAGTGGTTGAATCCTATAGTGGATACTTTTATCAAATGCTGTGGAAAATAGAGATGTGAACAATATATAGGGTTATATATGATCTAACTTTCCCCTCCAAATAGTTGAAAACTGAAATACATGCTGAAGAATTACTACACAAAATGTTGTGAAAATATCCCAACCTTTAAGCAGGTCTTGACCTTCAGGAAACAGTTTTTACATGTGCTGTTGGAATCAGAAAAACACCTATACTGTCAGTAGGTGTCCAAAAGAGGTTTCAGTTTGATTAAAATTAAAGTTATCAAGTTATTTAAATTTAAAATTTGTGTCCTAACCCTTCTAAAAATAGTGTAAGTCATTGAGGTTATCAAACCTTCCTAATATATATGAGAAAATATCAAAAGGTCCATTAAAATGAGGAAGTAAAAACAATAATTTCTGGTGATTGGGGACTTAGTTTGGTAGTAGATCACTTGCCTAGCAAGCACAGTGCCCTGGATTTGGTCCTTAGTTTTAAAAAACAAGAAATTAAAACTAAACAAAAACTCCAGTACTGACATATAACACATCAAAAAAGTGTCTTGCAGTGGTCGAGATGGCTCAGTGGCCAAGTCTGATAACCAACATTTAATCCCCAGGATCTACATGGTAGGAGGAGAAAACTAACTTCTGTAAGTTGTCCCCTGACCCCCACGTACACACAACCACACAAACAAAATAACTAATTAAAATGTAATAAGAAATGAAAGAAAAAAAATAATAGAATCTTTAAAAGAAAGGATAAAAATTGAGAAGCATTTTAACAGTCTACCAGCAGTTTACAGTCTAACCTGGTCTTTAGGGATGCAGTCATAGCTAGGCAGCTGCTGGTTAGAGCCACCATACAGCTGCCCTATGGGAAGTGGGTTGAGATGGGGCAGTACTATTGACAAAGAGTGGCCAGTTCTTTTTGTCCCTTAGGTAGGTTTCTTTAAAAATCAAACAAACCGGGCAGTGGTGGTGTACACCTTTGATACTAGCTCTTGGGAGGCAGAGGCAGGTGGATCTCTGAGTTGGAGGCTAGCCTGGTCTACAGAGTGAGTTCTAAGACAGCCAAGGAGAAATAGAGAAACCCTGTCTTGAACCCCCCCCCCCAAAAAAAAAAAGTATTTAAAAAATTTTTTTTGAAAAACATTTTTGGAGGCAGAGGTTGCCCAGGCTGTTCTTGAACTCAAGCCCCTCATTAGCTTGTACTCAGACTACTATATCCAGCTGAAAGAAGTTATGCTCAAATGGTGCTTTTAAAACTTATTTTTAATATTTTGTGTTTTTTTCCCCCACTAACAAGAGTTTTATTAAGATAAGGGAGAGAGACAGATGTGCACAGGCCTGTGGAAAGACACGTGAGGGAAGTGGGACTGGGAATCATGGCTGGCATTGTTTTTTTCTAAATCAAGTTTTAAGTGTTTTTTTTTGTAACATGGAACACAGGCCTATGTGTGCAGCTAAGGGAATATAAGCAAAGTGGGTCAGCAGGTGTGATGGAACATACCTAGAACCCTATCACACCAGAGGTGGAGAGAAGCTTCTAAGTTCTTGGGCTACACAGTGAATCCACCCCCCACTCCCCCACCCCCTGTAGTTCAGCAAATTAGTATGCAAGAGAAAATGGACAGATATGGTACTGGAGTAGTGCACATGGGCCAGGTCATGGAGACTTTACACTTTAGAGGTCAGGCTTTATCAGGTGGGATGTAAATGAACCTTTGAAGATTTTTAAAACAATATTATTTAAATATTATTAGAATAATATTTTCTCAATATTAGGTTTGTGTGTGGTTTATTGTGTTGTGTCCCAGGAGAACATAGTGATAATTAAACTCTTAAGCTCTATGTCCTACAGTCAAGAAACACTAACATTTTTTATTTAATTCAGGTTTTCTAAAATTTACAAAGTGCAGAAGTTGTTTGTCTCTTCCTAAGGGCATAGTTGGGGACTCTGCTTTAGAGGGTTGGTGGGAATAGTCATCATATTCAGGTGTAGGTTGCTCGTTGGTGTCAGTCAAGAGGCAAACTCACAGAATAGAATGTTGGCCAGACCTGTAGGAGTCCTGTGCAAAAGAAGTTGCCTACCATTAAAATGCAGTGTTTTTGATTGGGGGGCTCCTAAACAGTTTGCCATCTCCTGGAGCAAGAACGACAACAACACAACCAGTTAAAACACACATGGCAGAAGGCTAATGACCAGTTTCTGGAGTCTCAGCGTTTGCTGATGAGAGACATGCAGCGGATGGAGATTGTGCTAACTTCCGAACAGCTCCGACAAGTTGAAGAACTGAAGAAGAAAGATCAGGTGAATAGGTTGTTGGTTTTGTTTTTTTAAGATTTATTTTTTTTTTTAATTATATGTATTTGTGTGTAGGGGTTGTGTACTTGGGTGCACATTGAAGCTGGGGGCATCAGATCCCTTGGAGTTACAGGTGGTTGTGAGTCAAACTCAGATACTATGCAAGAGCAGCAGGCACTCTGAAACTGTGAACCATCCCTCCAGCCCCAGATAGATTGTTTCTTAGGTATCATTGTTAATAATTGTGCCCGCTTCTGTATTGTCTTGTGTATGTTGGAGGCTAATCTAAGCTGGAACAAGATGTTTTGTGCCATTTTATTATCATGTATTTTTGATGTTGGGGAATCAAACCTAAGGGCCTTGCTCATGCTAGGGAGATGCTGCCCCATTGTGCAGCATCTCTAACCCGTATTGACTTTATTTTTAACGTCACTTTGAAAAAACATAGTAGCCAACCAGATCTGGTAACGCATACTTATAATCCCAGCACTTGGGTCTGTAGTTAGAGTAATGAGTATGAGATAGCAAGACTCAGCTCAACTTTATAAATTGTCTCATACTGGGAAGAAACTGATTTAGAAATAACCCTCTTTGGAGACTGAAGGATGCAGCAGTACGTATTTCTGAGAAATTTTTCTCAGTAGTATTATGTCATTCTCTTAGGACTTCTGAGTTTCCAGAGCAGGCCAAACTTTTGGTGACTTTGCTCTACAAATCTGATAGGGTAGAGGCTGGGAGTAGTGGCCTATACCTCAAACCCCAGCACTTTGGAGGCTGAGGCAGGAGAACTGTGATTTCAAGGACAGTCTAGGTTATGTAGTGAGCCTGTCACACAGCCAGCCTCACTGCCCAAACAATGAGAGGATGGGAATGGAGCCGCAGAATTGGGAAGGCTATAGGCATTCAGAATGCTGCTTTCCAGGTGCTCTGTTTCTCATTTGAAAATTGCTTCAGTTAAATGAATAATGTAACACTAATGGTTTCTCATAGAAAAAGTTGCTTGTTTGAAATACAAAGGGAGGGACTTGAGAGATAGTCCAGCTGTTAAGAGCACTTGTTGTTCTTGCAGAGTTCTTGGGTTCAATTCATAGCACCCACATGGTAGCTCACAATCTGTTCTAGGGGATCTGATGCCCTGACCTGATGCCGTCTTCTGACCTCTGAGAGCATCAGGCACTCTTGTGGTGCACATGCATACATGTAGGCAAAACACTAACACAAGATAAAATTAGTAAATCTAAAACATTTTTTAAATACAAATGAAATAATATCAAGCAAAAAAATTCTCCTTGACACCCCACACTGCTTTTTCCAGTAGAAACTTTATTTCTAACTTTGGTAGTGTCTTCTAGATTAGTTCTGTGTATTTTTCACCATGTATTTAGTATGGTCTTCCCCATATGCCTTGAACCATACTCTTTTTTTCTTTTTTTTTTTTTTTTTGATTTTCGAGACAGGTTTCTCTGTGTAGCTTTGCGCTTTCTGAACTCACTTGTAGCCAGGCTGGCTCGAATCACAGAGATTCGCCTGCCTCTGCTTCCCGAGTGCTGGGATTAAGGCGTGCGCCACCACCGCCCGGCTGAACCATACTCTTAAGTATTATCTTCTAACTTAACTTCCCCAAAGCATTATCCTGGGTGTGTGTTTTTATTCCAGTTCTGTCTCTCTTGTTAACTAGTAGCGTAGCAATCATAATTTACTTAATCTCCTCCTGTAGTGGTCATCCAGGGCCACCTCACTCTTGTTCTTTTGTCATCTTAGATAGTGTCACGACCAATCCTTTGGCATATTGTGTGTGTGTGTGTGTGTGTGTGTGTATACACATACATATGTTCAAGTGTTTCCCCGGGATAGCTGTGCAAAAGTGTTCTCCACTTTTCTAGGTATTAAAATATTTTAATTTGCCGTATGTGACTTAGGTTAGATTTTGTTTCTCAGTTTTCGATTTTAAATTTTTTTTTTTAATTCATACTTAAAGTATAGATTTTTATCTCATTAAAACAGTCTTTTACTTTGAAGATAATTGTTGAAGACTTTATTAATATTTGTTGTGTTAGCATTGTGCCAAAGCTTTATAATGCTGCATCTCCAGCGTTTTCCAGCAAACAACTCTCCCTGAGGAGGCATTACAGAGCCATCCCTGTGTTGTAGAGTAGGAAGCAGGCAGAGGTGATGGCGGTGCCCAGGTTGGGGCAGTTCGGCCCAGAGTTTAATTACTTAATCACCCACCTGTTTGTTCCTGCCTTCGCTTGTCATGCACTCACCACGTGTCGGTCTTGTCAGCCTTCTGCTGACACAGGCCTGCTCTTCTGTTTTGTAAATGCTTCACTTCTCCTGGAGCCCTTAGTGATCTTCTCTTCCTTATCTGGCAAATATGTCTTACTGTCTTTCAAGATTACATCCTTTGGGTCTCCTTTGCTGGCTCCCTTAAATGCATCCAGTCTGTGATTTCTTCCTCCTGCAGAATTCTGTATGTGCTTGTAATTATAAAAGATAAAGTCATCTTTGCTGAGTGAATCGTTACTTGGAATTTGATCATCCTTTTTGTATTTTATATTAATCTCCCTTATCCTGTCTTTTCCCTCCCCTCTCTTCCCTCTTTCTCCTCTCCCTCCCCCTCCCCTCCCCCCCCCCTCCCCCCCCTCTCTCTCAAGTTTTATGAGATAGGGTCTCACTATGTAGCCCAACCTGGCCTTGAATTTGTGCCTCCTACCTTAGCCTCCAAATTGCTGGTGTTACTGCCACTATCAGTAGTTCTAGCAGTTGTACATGTTTTGAATAGGAGTGTGATGTCAGACTAACTTTTCCTATTTTCTGTAGTGAGATGGGATTGTTCTATGTAGTTTTCCTGTTTTGGATGATCAGGAGCAGGGTGTTGCTTTTCTTTTTTTTGTTTGCATTACGTTTGTAGTGTGCTTTTTAAAAAGTTGCTTCCTGATTTTCTTACTTTGTGCTTACAGTAGTAAAATGGTGAGGTTATATACTGATTACAGAACAAATAATCATGTGTCTAATTTTCTGTTCTCATAAAGATCTCTGTTCTTGTTTTGAGTGGTGGAAGAACTGTATGACTCTTACATATAGATTACCTGGGTAGCTAAATAATGCTCTTTTTTTCCTAACTTTTAGGAGGAGGATGAACAACAAAGGCTTAATAAGAGAAAAGATAACAAAAAAACAGATACTGAAGAAGAAGTAAAAATACCAGTAGTATGTGCTTTAACTCAAGAAGAATCTTCAACACCCTTATCAAATGAAGAGGTATGGTGAATTTATGACTACAGCTATTTTATATGGTGGATGGCAGAGGCTGAGATGAGAGGCTTTCTGGAGTCCAAGACTCAAAAGTATTTCAAAAATTTTATACGTAATGTTACAATTTTTAGTTTATTCCTATGTCAGTCAGTTACCTTGTATATTAGTGAGGGTATTGATCATTGTGATTAAACACCATGACCAAAAGCAACTTGGAGAGGAAAGTTCTTTAGTCTACAATACTTGGGTCATGCTCCATCACAGAGGGAAGTTAGAACAGGAAGTCATGCCGAGGCCATGGAAGAATGCTACTACTGGCTTGCACCCCAGGACCACCTGTCCAGGGTTGACA
Organism: Peromyscus leucopus; assembly: GCF_004664715.2. Lineage (NCBI taxonomy): Eukaryota > Metazoa > Chordata > Mammalia > Rodentia > Cricetidae > Peromyscus > Peromyscus leucopus. The sequence goes on from NC_051086.1 coordinate 53,971,670, forward strand.
CAGCCCACAGTGGGCTGAGCTCTGCACATCAATTAATCCGTAACATGTCCCTCAAGCTTGCCACAGGCCAGTGCTCTGGTGGGAGTATTTTTTTTTTTAAATTGAGGGTCCCTCTTCCCAAGTGACTTTAGCTTGTGTCAACTTGAAAAAAACTAACCAGGACACCTTGTTTATGTGGAAAGTACATAAGTGAAAAATGAGATAAAATGGTAACTTTATTCTTAGTTACTCTTGCAAAATTATAACACTACTTGAAAACATATTGAAGTTTCATTCACCCTTTAAAATTAGTAGATATTCCTTTACTGGTAGTTCCAAAAAAATGTCATACATTAGAACAAGTCTTTAAAGACTTGGAACATTAGAAAAAGGTTTTTATTTTGTTTTGAAGCAGAATTGAGGGTTTATTGAAGATTATTATAATTATTGTTTTGGTTTTTCAAGACAGGGTTTCTCTGTTTAGCTCTGGCTGTTCTGGATCTCACTCTGTAGACCAGGCTGGCCTTAATCTCACAGAGATCTGCCTGCCTCTGCCTCCTGAGTTCTGGGATTAAAGTCATGCACCACTATCCAGCTTAAAAGATTATTACAATAACAAATTTAAGCCCAGAGTTAATAGAAAAGAGTCAGGGGAAAGGATAAGACACATTCAAGTGTGAGCTTTTCAAAGTCACCTGATGTCTTGATTTAGTATATGTATGGATACATATGTATGTAGCTAGAGTTTTCCTGCCTTGCCCACAGTCAGGACAAATCTTTGTCACCCGCCAGTCCCACAGCCGCTCAGATCCAACCAAGTAAACACAGAGACTTATATTGCATACAAACTGTATGGCCGTGGCAGGCTTCTTGCTAACTGTTCTTATAGCTTAAATTAATCCATTTCTATAAATCTATACCTTGCCACGTGGCTGGTGGCTTACCGGCATCTTCACATGCTGCTGGTCATGGTGGCTGGCAGTGTCTCTCTGCCTCAGCCTTCCACTTCCCAGAATTCTCCTCTCTCCTTGTCCCACCTACTTCCTGCCTGGCCACTGGCCAATCAGTGTTTTATTTATTGACCAATCAGAGCAATTTGACATACAGACCATCCCACAGCATATGTACATATATATTATATGTGTATATGTGTACATATATATCACATACACATATATACTTAAACATAGGTGTTTTTGCCTGCATGTACGTCTATGCACCATGTGCATGTAGTGCTCACAGAGGCCAAAGGAGGGCCTCAGATTCCTGGGACTGGAATTACAGATGGTTGAGACATCCCAGTGGATGCTGGGAATCAAACCACATGGAAGAGCAGTCAGTGCTCTTAACTGTAGAGCCATATCTCCAGCCCCTGATGTCTGTTTTTAATGTGAATTATACATATTACTAAATACTTGTTTTTTTGGTGGGGGGACGACAGAGTCTTGGTATGTAGCCCAGGCTGACCTTGCTCTCAAGGTTACTCCTTCCTCAGCTTCCTGAACATTGGGGTTGATTACAGAAGCTTGCCACCTGTTCAGCTCTAGCATTAGGGCTTCTGTTCTGAAATAGAAGGTAAAGTTTGGCAGGTTGCAGTGAAGCTTCAAGGAAGAGTGCAAGCGTTGGGATGCAGTATGTCAGATGTTGTGCCTGTGGCCTGTCATCTCATACCTATAAGTATGGTAAGGGCCTCTGCGTTGATTTCTCATATTCTGTTGTACCCTCAGCATTACTGTCCATTTCTCTCCTTTAGTGTGGTTGTGGTCAGACCACTCGTGTGTGCAAAACCACCACTGACTACCATAACCTACATCATCGAGTGGAAATTCTTTACATAGACTGTTGCTCTGCAAGAGCAGCAAGTATTTTTAACCATCGGGCCATCTTTTTAGCCCTGAGAAGGATTTTCTTTAAAACAAAACAAGCAAACAAACATTTTTATTTTAGTATATGGAGTGGCGGGGGGGGGGGGGCACTCAGAATGCATATGGAGGTCAGGACTGTTTTTTCTCCCATCTTGTGGGACCTGGGAATCAAAATTAGGTCTTTGGGCTTGACAGCAAGTGCCTTTACCTACTGACCTATCTCTCTGGGACAGAGTCTCCTAATACCCATCCTTTCTTTAGTAAAGGAAATACTTTTGTATCTAGTGCCTTTGGAATCAAAATAAAGACCCTCCTTTCCCAGTTGAATGGCCCTTCTCGCTTTCCTCTTGTTCTTACTTCACCACAGTTTGGCCTGGCTGCTTGTGGTCCATACCTGTAAGTGTTGTTTATGCTATCCTTGTTGCTTATGATTTCATACTTACAAGGTCCATAGCTACAGTTCAGTAGTAGAGTGCTTACTTAACATGTGTAAGGCCCTAGTTTGATCTCCAGCATTGGAAAGGTGGGGAGTTCGGTCATACACACTTGCCTAACTTTCACCTCCTTTCCCAGCTGGTGAACAGTTGCAGTTAAGTTGAATACATTTTCCTAACAGGTATGTTGTTTCTGTTTAGTTTGCAGATTTACTCTGAACCATGTATAGTACAGCTCCTGGTGGCTTATATTTTCATCTTTATTGATAGCTTGACATTAGTTTCTTTTTTTTTAATCTAACAGACACTGAAAAATATGATGTTCTTGTTATTGTACATTTTTTTGTTTGTTTTGGAACACACACTAAGGACCAACTGGCAGTTCTGCTCTGAGTTTTTTTTAAATACTAAGACTCCCAGAAGAATGTCTCTATCTTTTTGTTCAGATATTACATGGCATTTGCATCATGCAGTAATCTATCTGGGAATGTTTAGAAAACAGGAAAGGAGAATTTGTGATTTATAAGGAAGTATTTCTGTTATTTTTGTTTCTTTTTTTAACAGCTTTCTCATGCTGTGCATATCATTTCCCAGCCTTTAAAGTATATTTTAGACTTTCTGCTGGAGGATGCAGCTCCATGGCAGAATGTTGACCAGCATGCATGAGGTCCTAGGTTTAGTTCTTGGTAGTAGCAACTGTCACCTCCACCATGTGTATGTGTGATGTTTTGCATTTTCAGTGTTGAATATAATTGTTTTATGTTCAGAATCATGGTAATTTAATTTGGCTGGTAAATTAAAATTAATATGGAATGCTTTGGAGAGTTAGATTTATTGCTAAGGACATTTAATATTTTTGAGCACTCCCATGTCATCTTTATTTTGGTACTTAGATTATGCTTTTTCACTATGAAAGTAATAGGAAAATATTATGGAGCATTTCTGAAGTACAGGAAGGGCCATACAAATAAAAATAATTGTTTTGACAACCCAGGGAAAACTGTCTCTAACGTTATGGCATGTGTCATTCTTTTTTTTTTTTTTGTTTCCTTTTCCAAAGAAAGGAAAACAAATAAATATGTTCCGATTTGTTTTGTTTGTTTGCTTTCCTTTATTTTGTTTGAGACAGACTTTATGTATTCCAGGCTGACCTTGAGCTTTCTGCCTCTATCTTCCTTGCATTGGAATTACAGGCATGCGACATCATGCCTGACTGGTACTTTGCACACATAATATAATCTACATAGTGACTACATGCTTATGAATGTTCCTCCTTGGTTAAATCTACTTTAAGGTTTTGGCACCCTTAAATTTTTTTAATCCATGTAATAAAATTTTAATATGTAAATGTACCATAATCCTTTTGGCCACTTTCCTACTACTTTGTTGCCAGGTTTTAATTTATGAGGTGCCTGACAGCATGAAGTGGTCAGTACCTTAGGAACAACCTGCTTTAACTTTTCTGTCTTTTCCTCAGGCCTAGTAGGTTTTAAACAAGTGTTGTACCACTGATAAGCATCCCCAGCTCATGGTTCTAGAAACGAGAGCCATAGCATGCCTTGCAAGCACAGGGAGAAACTCAGAACCGGCCAGTTTGAATAATTCTGGCAGCCTTTGGGCCTTAGGAACTTGATTGGTTGTTTGGAACCTACCTGTTCCTGGGTGATTTGGGGCAGGGAAAATAATGGCTTGGTGAAAACTGGATAAAGGAGTAGTAGGGTATGGATTTGAGATTGTCCAGTTTACATGTGAGGATTGTCTCCAAGCAGGCAGTAGGATGTATGTATAGTCTCTGCCTGTAGAACACAAACATGACTAATACACCACTTACCAAATTGGTTATAGTTTTTGCTGCCGTAAATGTTTTCATTAAATAATGCTGTAATGCTATTATATATAATTTTCCTTGCACAAATTACTGTAATATATCTCATTTTTTAAGTCCTTAGAAAAAGAATAGAAATTTCAAAGGCATTAACATTTTTAAGGTAATGTAGAATATTGTATAATCATATATTAGAAAGACCACAGACTAGTCTTTTGTTTTTGTATTTATTATTTATCCTGGTGGGAACAAATGTGTCATGGCACATGCGTGGAGCTAAGAGGCAACTTGTGAATTTGAGTTCTCTTCTTCTACCACGTGGTTTGAGGTAAAGCTCAGATCATCAGGCTTAGTGGAAAGTGCCTATAAAAGTGGAGCCGTCTTGGTGAGCAGGAACAGTTTTTACTTCCTTAGCTGTTTGTATTTCTCAAGCTATTGCTAAGGTGATAGACTAGTAGTTTTTTTTTGTTTGTTTGTTTGTTTGTTTTCTTTTTTTGAGACAGGATTTCTCTGTGTAGCTTTGGTGGCTGTTGTCCTGGAACTCACTCTGTACCCAGGCTGGCCTCGAACTCACAGAGATCTGCCTGGCTCTGCCTCCCGAGTGCTGGGATTAAAGGCAGATAATAGTTTTAAAACACTTGAAAATAAAAACCAATGAAATCAACTGACATATTCCTCAGTCTCTTCTAGTTGGTCTATAAAAGGATATTTAAAACAAAAAGTAGGTCTAACATGGTGGCACAATGCCTTTAACCTTGGCACTTGGAAGCGGGGTTAGATAGATCTTTGTGAGTTTCAGGTCAGTTGAAGCAACATAATGAGACTATCTTAAAAAGTGGAGGCATGACATTATCTTAAAGAGCTGTTGGGACTGGAGAGATGGCTTAGCAGTTGATAGCACTGGCTCTTCTTTTAGAGGATCCAGGTTCAAGTCCCAGCACCCACTGGCAGCTCACAGCTGCCTGCAACTCCAGCTCCAATGCACAAAAAATTTAAATAACTAATTAATTAGAAGAAATCTTTGTCATTTTAATCATTTTTGTTTGTTTGTTTTCTGAGACAGAATTTCTTTGTGTAATAACCCTAGCTGTCTTGGAACTCGCTTTGTAGATCAGGCTGGCCTCAAACTCAAAGAGATCCTTCTGTGTCTGCCTCCTGAGTGCTGGAGTTAAAGGCATGTACCACCATGCCTGACTGTCATTTTAATCTTTTAAAAAAGGATTTCTTTATTTTATGTGTGTGTGTGCCTAAGTATAGCATACAAACCACATGTGTGCAGGCACCTGCATAGGTGAGCAGAGGGCATTGAACTTCCTGGAACTGGAGTTGCAAGTGGTTGTGAGCCATCATGTAGGTGATGGGAACCAAACCTAGGTCCTGTGCAAGAGTAGACAGTGGTCTTAACCACTGAGCCCCACCTCTTCAGCCCAAGAATAGTCATTTAAATTGAATATAATTTCAAAAAAAACTCATTACATTTGTTATTCTTTAATTATTTTGACATTGTGTGCGCACGTGTGCACACACACGCTACAGCATACATCTAGAAGTGCGAGGCCAACTTTCTGAGTTGGTTTTGTCCATGTGGGTCCTGAACTCAGGTTATCCAGTTGCAAGAAGCAAGCACCTTTAACTGCTGAACCATGGTGCTGACCCTCCCTGTTATTTATTTTTTGAGACAGGGTTTCTTTGTGAACCCTGGCTGGTCTGGAACTCAGAGATCCTCCAGCCTTTGCTTCCCAAGTGCTGGGATAAAGGCCTGCGCCAACACTACCCAGCCTCTTTTTTTTTTTTTTTTTTTTTTTTTTTCAGAGCTGAGGACTGAATCCACTAGCACTCTACCACTGAGCTAAATCCCCAACCCCCAGCCTCTTCTTGTTGTTCTTACTCTCTCACTCTGTGATTGAATTGTACAGTAGCACTAGTCTGCATTTGCCTCATATATTTCTTTTATAGTTGAGAAGAATAAATGCATAAAATGTGCATATGCAACATAGAATTAGCAATTTCAAGTGTGCAACTCCTATGCTGTTAATATGTTCAGTGTTGTGCAGTTACTGCCTCTGTCTAGTGTGAAAACATTTCTATCACCCCAAAAGAAGAGACCCTATGCCTCTTCCCCAGGCTCTTGCAATCAGTCTCTGTTCTGGACATTTCCTGTAGATGAGTCATGTGATGTTCACTGTACTTTTGGCTTTTTCCCTGTTATGCCTTGCTTGAAACTTGGTTCCACAGTATGATCTCCTGCTTTCCTTCCTGTCCTGGCTGTACCTTCCTTTGCTTATCCCACAAATACTGATGTTCCTTCCTCCTGTTGCCCTTGACCACCTTCTGTTACACTCTTTGTAGGATTTGCCACTTTTATTTTCTTGGAAACAGTCTCTTTGCATAGCTCTGACTGTTCTGTAACTCACTATGTAGACCAGACTGGCTTGGAACTCGCAGAGGTCTGTGTACTGCTGCCTCCCAAGTGCTGGGATAAAGGTGCATTTAGTTATCTTTATACAATGTTCTAAAGACTTTCATGTGCATCTGTCTCGTAAATGTCTGTACTTGGGTCTTCAGCAGGCACGTCACACTTAACATGATCAATACTGAATTGCACATGATGTTTGCCAGTTCCTCATTTCTTGACCAGATGTGTAGCAGGCTTTTTTTTTTTTTTTTTTTTTTTTTAGGCCACCAGCTAGCTACCAAATCATGATATGGAGACTTTTTAGTTTTGAATGCTTGGCCTAGCTTAGGCTTGTTTCTGGCTTGCTCTTTTAACCTGTTTCTCTTTATTTATGCTTGCCTCGAGGCTTTTTTACCACCCTCTCTCTCTCTCTCCTCCCCCCTTTACTCTGTGTCTGTTGCCTGGCGGCTGCCTAGCTTCTAGCCCTGGGCATCTGCCTCATTCTCTCCTCTCTTCTTCCCTTATTCGCCTCTTCTCTCTTGAACCTAGATTTTTCTTCCAGTTTATTCTCTCTGCCTGCCAGCCTATTCTTTTTCTGCCTAGCTATTGGCCTTCAGCTCTTTATTAGATCAATCAGGTGCCTTAGGCAGACAAGGTGAAAGAAATGCAACATGTCTTTACATAGTTAAACAAATGCAGCATAAAGAAAAGTAACACACCTTTACACAGTTAAAGTAATATTCTGTAGCAAAAACAAATGTAATACATCTTTGCCTAGTTAAATATTTCACAACACAGATGTTCCAGAGCATAGAGCTCACCTCTGTCTTGTGTCATTACTTAATAGTATTGTGAGAGCCCATTTACTTGCTTAATCTCTCAAGAAACTATACATATCTTAAAATTAGAAGTTGTATTTTGTTTATGAATCTAACCTGTGCCTGAGTAGTACCCAACATACAAAGAGATTTATTTGATAAATAGTTGTTCAATGATTATGTCAAGGCAACAAAATGATTATTATGTTTAATGTGTGGCAAAATATATATAGTACGTGGTAGCTTTTCTCTTTTGGGGTTCAGAGAATTATTTAACTTGAAAATATATGTTTTTACATTTCAGGAGCATTTAGACAGCACCCATGGGTCAGTTCATTCCTTAGATGCAGACTTGCTGTTACCATCTGGAGATCCATTCAGTAAATCGGACAATGACATGTTTAAAGATGGACTCCGGAGAGCTCAGTCTACAGACAGCTTGGGAACCTCAAGCTCATTGCAATCAAAAGCATTAGGCTATAACTACAAAGCAAAGTCTGCTGGAAACTTGGATGAGTCGGATTTTGGACCACTGGTTGGAGCGGATTCTGTGTCTGAGAACTTTGATACTGTGTCGCTTGGGTCACTGCAGATGCCAAGTGGGTTTATGTTAACCAAAGATCAAGAAAGAGCAATTAAGGCAATGACACCTGAACAGGAGGAAACAGCATCCCTCCTCTCTAGTGTCACCCAGGGTATGGAGAGTGCATATGTGTCTCCCAGTGGTTACCGCTTAGTGAGTGAGACTGAATGGAATCTCCTGCAGAAAGAGGTGAGCTATTCTGACCTTGTTTCTTTTGTTCTCTTTTTGTTTCGAGACAAAGTTTCATGTAGCCTGTTAGCCTCCAATTTATTATATAGTGAAGATGACCTTGAAATTCAGAGGATGACTCTTGATTTCCTGTCTGTACCTCTCCAGTGCTGGGATTATAGGTGTATGCCACCACAGCTTGCTCTCTGGAACTCTAGAGGGATTAGGTAACTTTGGCATTAATTATTGATTCAGTAGACAGTTCCTGGAGTCAGTGCAGGCATGTGCTGCTAGCAAGTATGTGTTAGCACACACCCACCCCTTGTCAAGTCTGCCTTGTCTCTTCTATATGACAGTCACAAAAAGCTGGCTGGCCATTGGTGTTAACAAGCAGCATAGTTAGAACAGCCTGAATTTGGGCTTTTAGTTTACTGAAGCTGAGTGTATGCCGTGATTCACTTACTCATTTTTCCTTTATTTATAAAATGCAAAAATGGTTAAGAACTTGATACAGAGAGTGGGTTTAAGGAGGATTAGGAAATATGGGAGAGAAAAAAAGGCAGCCTTGATGAAGGGTAATTTTCCTTAAAGTATTTTCAAACTTAAAAGATTAGGTATTATAAGAATGTAAGTTGTGTCAGCTGGTGGTGGCACATGCCTTTAATCCCAGCACTTAAGAGGCAGACTCAGGCAGAGCTCTGTGAGTTCAAGGCCAGCCTGGTCTACAGAGCGAGTTCCAGGACAGGCTCCAAAACTACACAGAGAAACCTGTGTTGGGGTAGGGGGATGACGGGGAGGTGTAAGTTGTATTTGCACACTGCTTTACAGATTTCCAAGTCTTTTCACATACCTCGTCTCTTTGAGCTTTATGATTATAATGAGGCAGTCAGGTCATAACTGTTCCCAGTTACAGATGAAGTAACTGTCTCAGAAAGATCAAGTGAAACCTGGGTTAGAATCAAGGTTTTCTGACACTCGTGCTTTCCCTACTCAGGGCTACTTCTCTTTAAAGAAGCACTCAGTGAGTACGTGGAGCAGGCTGCTAACCCTAAATAAGCCACTGTCCTTGAGCGATGCAGGACATGTAAAGAACATGCTACTTACTGGTGTTGTACCCAGTGTGTCACTGGAGCTGGCCATGGGGGAAATCAGCACTGCCTTTCTTTTCTTCTTCCCATTGGGTAGAGAGCATTGAGTGCATGGCGTAGCCCTTTTGCTTGTTTTGTGTGTGCTTCAAATGTGATGTTTTGTGGCCCTTGGTGATAAGGTGTGTCCCTTGTTTTCCTACCATACTTGTACTGGAGGTTATGACTTTTGGAATCTGACTCTGTAAATTCTTCCTGTAAATCTCTGAAGTATTTACTCTGCTATTAACTTAGTAACATTGGTAAGAGTGTGCATTCATTCCTTGAGTATGAGACATAGAATTATTTTGTTCTGCCTGATAAGTGGTAATTTTGGTGCCCTTCAGGTACATAATGCTGGAAATAAGCTTGGTAGACGTTGTGATATGTGTTCCAATTATGAAAAACAGTTACAAGGAATTCAGATTCAGGAAGCTGAAACAAGAGACCAGGTGAGTTTCATTAGAGGCACAGAGTTGTCTTTTTCCCCCCGCCCCCATCTGCTTTATGGAGTGTATCTCTCTGGTGATGGAATAAGCTAGCATATACAGTGGCAGCTGATTTTCAGTGAGAGCCCACTAGGACTCTGGATATTCATGCTTCATTAGCATGCCAACACCATATCAGCCAACTCAGCTCTCAGATGTGCAAACAGCACCTTAGCTCCTTTCTCTGCACCCTGTCACCCGAAGCCCCAACACCTAAACTTGATGCTGGCCTGATCTCACCCTTTGTATACATCATGGTACAGAGATTAGGGAGGAAAGATTTACTGTGGTCTCTGACAGAGTAAAAGCTAGCTGGATGTCATGGTGGCCAGAATTTGAACTCTTTGCTTACTGCCTATTTGTTGTAAATTTGTTGACTTGATTAATGGTAATTCATAGGGCATACCTATGCAGGTTTGGACTGCTGAACTTGAGGGTAAAGTTCTTTTCCAAATGCAAAGTAGAATAGTACCACATTGGTAACACTTAGGAAACAATATAGAATTTAACAAGAGTAGGCCTTGTGAAAGCATGTCAGGAAAAGAAAATATTTTTCTTTGGTTGTTATGAAGATTATTTATTGCCTTTGCCATCAGAATTTGAAGGAGGTTAGAATGATGATCTCATAGTCTCAAATGTCACTGTAGTCTTTTTTCTTTGATAGTTTACAGGTGAAATTTTCAAGCTACTTATAAAACTAAGATAATATATTGGCCTCTGATAGCCTGACGTGGAAAAGGGCTGTCTTGGATTCCTTAATTATTTCTGTAGACTTTTATTAATGCTTCTTGTGTGCCTGGTATTTTGCTGGATCCTAGCAATTCAGATACAGCTGAAAGATGGTTTTGACCCGTAAGGAGCTTTCAGCTTTACAGACCAAAACATAAATTCAATCTAGCTGGTTCCTAGAGATGAACGTCTACACTAGAGGAGGGTTTGCAGCTTAGTTGTAGGCTCAGGAGAGGCAGCATTGTTTGCTTGTTTTACAGCCTGCTTTCAAATTAGGAGAACTAGAGAAGGGGAGAATCTATTTAAGGAGGGGAAATGTACAGAGTTGTAAGAGAATATGTTCCAGGACACATGACTGGTGTGGGAGTTTAGAAACTAGTGGGAGAAGGAGTTGCAAAGGAAGGCCAGATAGACCAGTGAGGAGAGGTGATAATCAGGAGAGGAGAGGTGATAATCAGGGGAGATTAAGTTTAAGCCTGGCAACTTTAGAGGCATTATTGCTTTTAAGTGGGAAAATCGTTGTAATTCCACTTTTATAAAATTTATAGGGTTCATGTGAATTGTAGATCAGAGGCAGGGGATAGAGGAGATAGGGAGGCCAACTCTAGATCCTGGAGGGCCTAACAGAAAAGAGGTTTTCAAATGAGATTATGTATGTGAAAAGCTGTTGCTAACTGTAAAGCATAATGTAGTTCTTGATGTTGTTCATTTCTTTCTGAATTGACAAATCTATGGTACTTCTCCACAAATCTTTTGGAGTTATTTATTTTTAACTTACACAGAAGTTGTGGGCTGTGGGTGTAGCACAGTCCAGCCATTACCTGGCACGCATGAGGCCCTGGAATGAACTCCTAGTGCCCCTGTAAACAACAACAGTAAAAACCCCACTGCTTCCTTCTTGTTGACTGTTTTAAATTATATAGGTGAAGAAACTGCAGGTAATGCTAAGGCAAGCTAATGACCAGCTAGAGAAGACGATGAAAGAGAAACAGGAGCTAGAGGACTTTATCAAGCAGAGCACTGAGGACTCAAGCCACCAGGTGAGTGATGCACGAGAGATGACTCGATTGTTAAAATTACATTTAAAACTTCAAAGAGTATTTATTTTATTTCTTTTGCTTTGAAGATTTGGCAGTTTTATTTTCTCTTGAGACAAAAAGTGTTTACTGATCTTTCTGTGATTTTTTTAAAAAGGAACTTATATTTTTAAATGTGTAGGAGTGTATTGTCTACATGTATGTATGTGCACCACTTGCATGCTTGGTCCTCTTAAGGTCAGAAGAAAGGGATACCCTGAAATTGGAGTTAAATGGATAGTTGTAAGCCACCGTGTGTGTGTGTGTGTGTGTGTGTGTGTGTGTGTGTGTGTGTGTGTGCTGGGAACCAAACCGAGATCCTCTGCAAGAGCAACAAGTTTCTTAACTGCTGAGCCATCTCTCCAGCATCTTGTTATCATGGGTTCTCCTTTGAAATAATCAGTTAATGTATTTAATGCATTTCTAAGGGTCTGAAGGATCTGATTTTTCTTTTTTGTGTTTCCTTTGTTTTCCTTGGTGCACAAGAACCTCACTAACAAGAAGTTAGGAATTGCTGGCTGGGAATGTAGCTCAGTTCGTAGAGTGCTTATCTAGTATTTATTAAGCACTGGCTTTGATCCCTAGCCCTATATAAACTGGGGGTGATGGTATATAGCTCTCATCTCTGCTGTACCCAGAGCCCCCTAAAGACCACCAAGAGACCAAATCTGATGCAAAAGCAGAGTCTTTTTACTGTTGTGAGTTGACCCGGGCCTCTTCAACCATTTGTTGCAGCAACAGAGCAGAAGAGACCCCGAGTAGCAAGGGGGCAGGATATTTATAGGGAGTAAAGCAAGCGGGAGTTTGGGGTCTACAGACTACATAGGAACAGACTCAGGATTGATGTACCTCCCATCCGGAGGTGCTGTCCTTGGTTAGTTTGCAGCTGCAAGAAAACTATTATCTCGTTCAGTGGTTGCTATGGTTACTATGTTTTTTTTTTTTTTCTTTATCATGAGCCAGCTAGCTGTAACTTTTAATTGGCTTCTTCTACTATATTGGGACATCTGGTGGGGTTTTCCTATAACTAGAGCTAGGGCTCAAGGGCACATCATGCTGTGCCAAGGGCCTACATCCTGTTAGGTCTTTTTCATAGTCTGTCATGGCTGCAGAATAGCCAAGGGAGGGGTCCAGGCAGGGGCCTGGGTTCTTCATTCTCATCACTTGGGAGGTAGGGGCAAGAAGATTAGAAGTTCAAGGCCATCCTTAGTTATGGAATTGGAGACTAGTCTGGCTATTTAAGACCTTGTCTCAAAAACCAAAACAAGGGCTGGCAAGTTGGCTCAGTGAGTAAAGGTGTTTACCACTAAGCCTGAGTTCAGTCCTGGTTCCCACTTCCTCCTCCTCCTCCTCCTCTTCCTCCTCCTCCTCCCTCCTCCTCCTCCTCCTCCTCTCTCCTCCTCATCCTCTTATTATTGAGACAGGGTCTCTCTACATAGCCCTGCCTGTCCTGGAACTCATTATGTAGACCAGACTGACCTTGAACTCAGAGATCTACCTGGTTCTACCTCCAAAGTGCTGGGATTAAAGGCGTGCGTTATCATTCCTGGCAAAAATTGTATTTAGCCACATCACTATTTATCCAAACAACAGTTGAGAGATGCTTGGGTGTTTCTAATATTTGACAATGGTGAATTTTCTATGAAGATTTTTGTATATGTCTATTGGTGGATACATGGACTGACTTCTCTTGACCACAGGGAGAAATGGTGAGAGAGATTGGGAGGTTGTTTGATAGGCTTACCCTTCAGTTCTTCTAGCTACTTCTGCTGGCCATTAGTTGTTCAAATATTTATGTGTTGTTAGACATCTGTGCTTCTGTGTGCTTTTCTTTTTTAATTTTATTAATTTTATTAATTTAATTTTATTAATTTAATTTTATTAATTTTATTTAAGTTTTTAAAAATACTTTTTATTCTTGAATTTCATAAATGTATTTTCTATATTTTGTCTTTTTTTCTTCAAATCCATCTTTTACATGACTAATTTTTCTTTAAATGTTTACTCTTCTCTGTAAAACCATTCACTGTATTTTTAGCTTAGGTAATTGATTTTTTTTTTCCAGTTTATTATTTAATATTTGTAGCTAGAGTTTTCCTGCCTTGCCCACAGTCAGGACAGATCTCTGTCTCTCACCAGTCCCACAGCCTCTCAGACCCAACCAAGTAAACACAGAGACTTATATTGCTTACAAACTGTATGGCCATGGCAGGCTTCTTGCTAACTGTTCTTATATCTTAAATTAATTCATTTCTATTAATCTATACCTTGCCACGTGGCTCGTGGCTTACATCTTCACATGCTGCTTGTCATGGCGGCGGCTGGCAATGACTCCTTCCGCCTTCCTGTTCTTTCTCTTCTCCTCTCTGTTAGTCCTGCCTATACTTCCTGCCTGGCCACTGGTCAATCAGTGTTTTATTTATTGACCAATTAGAGCAATTTGACATACAGACCATCCCACAGCAAATATTGGCTATTATTCATTATCCCTAGTTCTCTGATAATTTCAAATTTTGTCATTTAGGCCTTTGAATAAGTCTATTTAGTAGCTAATATCTTATGTATCTGAATTCATTGAAGACCTATATCTATTGCCTGTTTTTATAAAAAGCCATTCCCTTATGTATTTGTGTTAAATGCTGTATAGTCTATTAAAAATAAATAATGAATGGACTGGGTTGGGGATGTACTAAGTGGGTAGAGTGCTTGCCTAGCATGCATGAGGCCCTTGGCTCATTCCTTGGCACCACAGGTGTGGTCGTACATCCCTCTAATCCCAGCACTTGGGAGGTTGAGACAAGATCAGAAGTTCAAGGGCATTTCTTTATGAGAGGCAGGTAACTAGTGATACTCACAGTGCTGCATCATTTTATGCAGTTACAGGAATTGAGATTGTATAAAGTTTGGAAGGATAGATTATTAAAAGTATTCATTTCCCCAAGAATGTGGTCCTTGTGGCTCTAGTTTACAAGGTATTTTCTTGGTGCCTCCTGGATTTCTTATTTTGCCATCCTATCTGGCTCTCAGATGCCCTACCCTGCTCTCTGTGTCACAGCTGTTTGTTTAGAATTGGTACTTCTAGAGAGCTGCTTCAAACACTAGGCCCTGTCCTGTGTATTTATTAGTTGTCCAGTGCCTTCAAAGAGATAAGAGTTTTGGGGGTGGAGAGATCACTTCAGAGGTTAAGAACACATACTGCTCTTGTAGAGGACCTACATTCAGTTGTTATCATCCTTGTCTGGCCACCTACAGTTGCCTCTAACTCCAGCTCCAAGAGATCTGATGCTCTCTTCTGGCCTTTACAGATACTGCACTCACATGCACAAACCTAAACTCAGACATACACATATGCACATAAGTAAAAATACAACTAGAATCTTTTGAAAAGATACATCTTATATTATTTTTATACAGCCTAATTTTCAGTAGTTTGGTTCACATCACCCAATCTGTCATTATTAGAAACAAAATTCTTTTTTTTTAAAAAAAAAAATTTAATTTAATGTGCATTGGTGTGAGTGTGTGTTAGATGCCCTGGAACTGGAGTTAGAGACAGTTGTGAGCTGCCACGTAGGTGTTGGGAATTGAACCCAGGTCCTCTGAAAGAGCAGCCAGTGCTCTTAATCTCTGAGCCATCTCACCAGCCCCACAAAATTCTTTTTTTTTTTTTGGTCGTTGTTGTTGATTTGTTTTTGTTTTTTTGAGATAGGGTTTCTCTGTGTAGCCCTGGCTGTCCTGAAACTTGCTCTGTAGACCAGGTCATAGACCAGGCTGGCCTTGAACTCACAGAGATCTGTCTACCTCTGCCTCCTGAGTACTGGGATTAAAGGCATGTGCCACCACTGCCTAGCTAGAAACAAAATTCTAACAATCATTTTTTAAATACCTAGACAAAATTATTTTTGTAAGTTTTTGTGTGTGAATGATCAGTTTTCAGTAATTCCCTCCCCAGGAATATTAACACTAATCCAAAACAGTTGAGAGTTAAGTGATACTAATCACTCTTTAGAAGATTGTAACCAACTCAGAAAGGATTCATTTATCCTTTAAAGGTCTACTGTCTCCTCTCTTTCTCTCCTTCCTTCATTTTAAAGAAATATATTTACTTGTGCCTGTGCGCATGCACAGGTATACACACACACACACACACACACACACACACACACACACACACACACACACAAGAGCGCACGCACGCGCGCGCGCCATTCATGTATATATGTATATGTATATGTATATGTATATGTATATGTATAGCCATGGCACTTGTGTGGAGATCAGAGGACAACTTGCAGGAATCAGTTCTTTCTTCCACCAGATGGGTTATGAGGAACAAACTCAGGTCATCAGGCTTAGCAGCAAGTTCCTTTATCAGCCGTGCCTTTACTCCAGCCCCAGGCTTCTAGTTTTGTTTTGTTTTTTAATTTAATTTTTTTAAAGCTTCTTAAAAATACATCTTTAACTAGGTCATGTGGGTTCTCATCATTCTCAGAACCAATTACTACTGTTTGTTGATGTGAGTCAACATGTGACTTAAACTTTGCTAATGCACTGAGGTACCCAAGAGTCTTGCCATATAGCAAGTGCACACATTGGTTGAATGAAAGATGAGTGGTTCCCACGGATTTGCTGTGGAGTAATGGGATGCAGGGTTAGCTTCAGATAACCAATTTGTAACTCTGCATTTTCATGTGTGCATCTTCTATTCAGATATCTGCACTTGTCCTAAGAGCTCAAGCTTCCGAGGTCTTACTTGAAGAGTTACAACAGAGCTTTTCTCAAGCAAAGAGGGACGTTCAAGAACAGATGGTAAGTCAGTGTTTGAAGTACATGTCATACGCTACCTTTTTTTCTTTCTCGAAATTATCTTTAGTGTGACTATTACCCTGTTGAAAGTAGCTACTGTTGTATACTCCAGGGCCTAAAGAACATTTGTGATGGTGAAATGCTGTATAGACATCGTTTCTTCTAAGCAGAGCTCCTCATCCTGCCCCATTTCATCTTTTGCTTTTTTGACTTGGGTAACCTAAACAGAGTAAATTTTGATAAACCAGTATTTAATTTTCAGTTTAAAATACAAGTTAAAAACAATAGAGATAATTGTCATCTCCAGCTCACACAGTTTTTGAATACTTAACATTTTCCTGGACAGCTTATTAACTTCCCAGAATTTACATATTTGCTGTAGCTCTGGAGACCTTTCAGGAGGCCATTAGATGTGAGGGATGGAAGCAGAGCTTCATGAGCAGTGGCCACTGGGAACCTTTGTGCCCTATGTGGCAGCAGGTATGCCTCTGTAACCACATTCAAGGATAGGGACTAATTGGTGTGTACACAGATGTGCTGATCTCTGGAAATCATTGGCCAGCGAGCTTGGGTTAATGAGAGACCCTGTCTTCAAAATTTAGGTGGAATTAAGGTCGAGAGTGATTAAGGAAAACACTCAGTGTTGACTTCTGAACTCCACATATATGCTGTGTCACAAGCATGTGAATCACATACATTGTGTACACACACACACACACACACACACACACACACACACACACACACACACAGATGGTCCTTTATTGCTACTCTAACAGGCCACATTGGGAAGAACAAAGAGGACAAGTGACACCTTCCCCCAAGTCCATCTTCATGCTCCTAACAAGAGGGTTGAATTTCAGTTGATGGCAAGAGATGTGCACAGATAGCTAAGCCATTTCTGTCAAGCTGTGGCCACCTATCATTGTCTCTGCTTGTGTCTTACCTTAAGGTAGTCTGACAAGTCAGAACTGTGTGGAATCTGTTTCTGGATGAGCTTTCTCCGGCTGGTTACAGGGTGGGTTTGTTTCTTTCTCCCAGCATGAGGCTGCTAGAGAAATTCCATTTCCTTGGGGTACAGTGTCTCATGAGTCTGATGGTCAAAGGGAGGGTCATGTGTGTCTTGTAGAATGCTTGCTAGGCTAGGTACAGATTGAGAGTGATATAAGGCACAATCAACTAGTCTCAAGAAAATAAAGCCATGTTTAACCAAAGTTTGTACATGACCTGCCTGCCTTTGGGATTCGGCTTGCTCATCAGCCATCTTGGAAGATATTCTTTAACTCTCTGGCTGACTTCTTCCTCCTACTTATGTGTTCCTTCATTCTTGTAATGTTCACTAAGCAGCTTTTGTTATAGCACCATGTCATACTGAGGGTAGTTTTGGCTTTAACTAAACTTTTCTATCACAAGCTTCTCCAGGGAATGTATCTTTGTCTCTGGATTCTTGATGGGCAGAAAAATGCCTACTTTCTAGTAGTGGGTGATAAACAAAGGTAGCCTGAGTGAGTGATCTGCATGCATGTATATTAATTTGTAACAAATGACTTGATATTAAAAATCAGCAGAAAACTGGGCATGGTGACATCTCTGGGAAAGCAGAAGCAGGTAGATCTCTGAGTTCAAGGCCAGCCTGGTTTACATAGTGGGTTCCAGGCCAGCTAGGGCACAGATCCTCTTTATTGGGTGGCTGTGAGGGAGTGGTGTAGAGGCTTGAGACAGGATTTTATGTTGCTTAGGCTGGCCTTAAATTTCTATCCACCTGAGGCTTGCTTGATCTCTGGATCTTATGCCTGGCCTCCTGGGTGGTGGGATCATGGGCATACACACCACCAAATGAAACCTGAGATCCTTTTGAAGAGTTGCGGTCTGGGGCTGCCCAGCTGTTCACTTGATCCTGGACTCATTGTATGTGCAGTGGGTGTAAGGGAAGATGGAGATCCTGCCTTTTCCATTCTTCTGGGGAATACTTATTCTATTTGGTACAGGTCTTGCTCGTTTCAGCCAATCCACTGAGCCATAGAATCTGGTTACACTGTGTCCTTGGAGACAAGAAACTGAATATTTTTGAATTGCTGGTAGGAACAGCAAAAAATGAGTTCCTATAATTGTCTCATTGCCTGGCTCTTGCTGAATATATAGAAAGGCTGCAATAAAGAACAGGGTGGAGCTGGTGGAGAATGAGATGCTCTGCTTGACCTTAATATAATACTTGGAAGTGCTGTAAACAAGTTGTTCTCTGGTCTCCACACACATGCTATGTTACATACAGGTTAACATCACAATAAATAAATGAATAAAATATTAGTTATGAGCTGTGTGTGTGTTTTTAGAAGTCTTACATTGTTTTATAACATACTCCCCCATCATCAAATGTCATTTTATTTGGCCTTGTTTTTCTCTGATGATTGTTACTAAACTAGAATTACCTTCCTAGCTGTGATTAGCATCTGTTTCTGTTTTAGGCGGTGCTGATGCAGTCCCGTGAACAGGTTTCAGAAGAGCTGGTGAGGTTACAGAAAGACAATGACAGCCTCCAGGGAAAGCATAGCTTACATGTATCATTACAGCTAGCAGAAAACTTCATTCTCCCAGATACTGTGGAGGTAATGTATTTGTGACATCATCAAAAACATACAAAAAGTGTACTTTTTGAAATGGTTGTAAGTTCCTTAAAAAACAAACACCAAACTTTATTGATAAATTTCTTATGCCCGACAGTTCCACCTTTAAAAATGTAATTCATCTTATAGCATGGTGATAGGTAAATGTCAATTTTAAGCCTTGTTTTGTCTTTGTCTCTGAAATATCGTCTGAGTATGTAGTGCAGTTCCAGCCTCAAACTCAAGATTCTGCCTCTGTCTCCCCAGTGCTGCGATTGCAGATGTGTGCTGCCACATCCCATCATTTTAGAACATTTCCATCACTGCAGAAGGAAACCTCACTCAGGGCTGGAGAGATGGCTCAGTGGTTAAGAGCGTTCGCTGCTCTTTAGAGGACCTGGGTTTGATTTGTCTATATGTCCAGTCCTAGGGATCAGACACCTGGGTTTGATTTGTCTATATGTCCAGTCCCAGGGTATCAGATACCTCTGGCCTCTGTAGGCACCACTTATGTGTGTACTGACATACATGTAAGCAGAAACCCCATACACATTTCAAACAAACAACAAACAAAACAAAACCCAATCAAACAAACATCCCTCCTTACCCTTTAGGGATTGCTTCTATTCCCTTTATCCCCAGTCTAGAGAACTAATGATCTGCCTGTCTGTAAATGTTTCCTTAGTCTTTTGTATTTGCTTTGGCTTCTTTCATCATGTTTTCAAGATTCTTCCATGTTGTAGCAAATATTGACCTTTAATTACTTTTTATGGCTGAATAATAATACTGCATTGTATAGATGTTTTGTTTATTCATCTGTTGGTGGATATTTAAGTCATTACCATTTAATATGCATGTACAGGACATGTTTTCATTTCTCCTGAATATATACCTAATAGTATGGAGTTGCTGTATCATATGAGAACTTGGATAATTTTGGTAATATGTGTGGAACTATCCAATTGTTTTATTTCTTGAATTAGTATATGTCAGTTATACAACAGTGGGTTTTTATTGTGACATTTTCATACATGCATATAATATACATTGATCATGTTTTGTCCTATTCCATCTCTTATCCCCACTTACACTGGTCTTTCTTCCCAAATAGTCTTCTTTCTTTCTTCATAACTTAAAAACAATCTAGATTCTGCCTAGGAGAGACAACATTCAGTATTTGTTTTTCTGAGTCTAGCTTATTTTCCTTACTGTGATGATCTTCATTTCCATCCGTTTCCTTCATATAACATAATTTTACACTTTCTACACATTTTACAATTTCTACACATTTTTTAAAAATGTGTAGACTGCCACAATTTATTTATTTGTTGAATACCTGTGATAAAAGCTTGCTAAGAGTAATAGTGCAGCAGTAAACATGGGCTATTCTAGTGTTTGCTGGATTTGATTCCTCAGGGGTACACCTAGGAACAGCACAGATGGATTATTTGGTAGTTCTGTTTTGGGTGGCCTTTACTGTGTAGCCCTGGCTAGCCTAGAACTCATTATATAGACCAGGATGGCTTTGAATTCACCGAGATTCTCCTGCCTCTGCCTTCTGAGTGATGGGATTAAGGCCTATGTCACTATGCCTAGCCTAAATTTGTTTGTTTGTTTGTTTTGAAAAAGGGTTTCTCTGTGTAACTGCCCTGGCAGGCTGGCCTGGAATTCACAGAGATCCACCTGCCTCTGCCTCCTGAGTATTGGGATCAAAGGCGTGTGCTGTGAATACCACCTACCCAGTCTAAGTTTGTTTTTTGAAGAACCTCTGTATTGTGATGTTCACAGTGGTTGAACATTCTTACCCAAATGGGTTTTTTTTTTTTTTTGGTTTTTCGAGACAGGGTTTCTCCGTGTAGCTTTGCGCCTTTCCTGGAACTCGCTTTGGAAACCAGGCTGGCCTCGAACTCACAGAGATCCGCCTGCCTCTGCTTCCCGAGTGCTGGGATTAAAGGCGTGCGCCACCACCGCCCGGCCCAAATGGTTTTAAGGGTCTTGTTTTTCCTTTTATCCATGTCAACATTTACTAGTTTATTAGTATTGCTTTTATTGATTTATTTTTTTGGAGACAGGGTTTCTCTGTGTAGCCTTAGCTGTCCTGGAACTGACTTTGTTGACTACAATGGTCTTGAACTCAGAGATCTGCCAGCCTCTGGCTGTGCTGGCATTAAAGACGTGCACCACCAAGCCCAACTTGTTTACATTGTTTATGATACCCTTCTCATTGAGGTGAGATGGAATCTCAGTCTAGTTTTTGTATTTCCTTGATAACGAAGGGTGTTGAACATTTTTTTTTTTTTCATGCATTTGCTTCTCACTTATACTTCTTTGGAGAATAGTCTGTTCAATTTGTTGATTCAGTTATTTTTTTTTAAGTGCTGATTTTATCTCTGTGTGTGTTCTTTATATAATTGTCTGTGTATAAATCTTACAATAGTTACTTTTTCATTGCTTTGGCAAAATGCCTAACAAAAGCAGTTTGTTGGGGTTGGGGACTTAGCTCAGTGGTAGAACACTTGCCTAGCAAGCGCAAGGCCCTCGGTTCGATCCTCAGCTGGGGGGTGGGGGAGCAGTTTGTTTATGGGAGGGCAGCTTTACTCCAGTTGCAGTCCCTCATGTCTATGAGGCAGCTGGTCATAGTGCCTCCTCAGTCAGAAAGCAGAAAGAAGGTAGGAAGTAGAGCTGGTTCAGAAACCTCAAAACTTAGCCCAAGCACCCAATTTGTTCCATGTTGATGACTAACTATTCAGACACACAACCTTTGGGGGCATTCACACCACAACATTTCTCCCCTGTGTAGCTTGTCTCTTTACTCTCTGTCTGCTGCTTTTCTGGAACAGCCCTTTAGTTTCGTGCAGTCTCATTGTCAGTTCTGTTTCCTGAGCCTTTGGGGCCATATTCAGGAAGCTTTGTTGCTGTAGGGTCCACAACCCCCCCTCCCCCTTCCCCAGACTGGGTTTATCTGTCTAACAACTCTAGCTGTCCTGGAACTCAGTTTGTAGACCAGGCTGGGCCTTGAACTCACAGAGTTCCACCTGCCTCTGCCTCTAGTGCTGGGATTAAAGGCGCGCGCCGCCGCCGCCGCCGCCGCCGCCACCACCACCACCACTGCCGCCGCCGTCGGCTGTGTTGCTGTAGTTTTAAGCATTGTACTTATGCTCAGGATTGCTTTTGCCTTCAGGTCTTCAGTGCTTCCAAATACATTTAGAATTTCTTCCTTCCCTTGTGCTATGAGGAATGTCATTGGAATTTTTTTGGGTATTGCATTGAACCTATAAGAAATTTTTTTAATAATATGGCAGTTTTCAAAATACTAGTTATACTAAGCCAAGGGGCAATTTTTGATTTTCTAGTGTCTTCAATTTATTTTCTCTGCTTTCCTTACAGCTTTCATTTTAGAGGGCTTCCACCTTCTTGGTTAGGTTTATTCCTATGGTTTTGGTGTTTTGTTTTTGTTTTTACACCATTGAGAACAGAATTGTTTTCCTTATTTCTTTCTGAGCTTGCTGGTTATTGATATATAGGAGAACTACTGATTTGTCTATGTTGAATTTTGTTTCTGCTTTTATTTCATTGAAAGAGTTTACTGGTGATGTCTTTTAGGCCTTTCAAGTATAGAATTCTGTCATCTGCAGATAGGGATAATTTGACTTCCATTTTATTTATCTATCTTGCTTTATTGCTGGGTAAGAATTAAGCACTATGATGAGTAAAAGTGGAGAGAGTGGATACCCTTGTCTCATTCATGATGTTATAGTAAATGCTTTTAAGGTTTTTTTTTTCATTTAATATAAATTGGCTTATAGTTTATTGTATAAAACCTTTAGAATGTTAAAATATGATCATTTTGTTTGAGTGTACATGTTTATTTGTAAGTCATGTGCACATGTGGAGGACAGAGGTTGATGGCAGATTAACTGCCTTAATCTCTAGAGCTTTTGAGACAGGATCACTCACTGAACCTGGAGCCCGTCAATTTGGTTAGACAGTTTGGCCAGTGAGCCATGAGGACCCTCCTGTATCGGCTTCCCTAGCACTAGGATCACAAGCCTTTCCCGCCAAACCTTGCTTTTAGCTGAGTGCTGGGATCCAGATGCAGGTCCTCATGCTGTGTAGCATATGTTTTACTAACTGGGCAATCTTTCCAACCCTGTAGTCCTAGTTTATACAGGGTGTTTATTGTGAAAGTGTGTTGAATTTTCTTAAAAGCCCTTTCTGTAGCTATTGAATGGTTATGTGATTTTTATTTTTGGTTCTCTTCATGTGCTATATTTTATCTTATTGATTTGCATGTGTTGTTGAATAATCTTCATCATTGTTGAATTTGATTTGTTTATATTTATTTTTATGTATATAGGTGTTTTGCTTGTGTGTATGTCTGTGCACCATGGAAGCTTCAAGAAGGTGTCAGAGCCCCTGAGACTAGAATTAAGGACAGTTTTGAACCACCATGTGGGTTCTGGGAATCAAACCTGGATTCTTTGGAAGAGCAGCCAGGGCTCTTACTGCTGAGCCATCTTTCCAGCCCCAAAAAGGATCTTTTTTTTTGGTTTTTCGAAGCAGGGTTTCTCTGTGTAGCTTTGTGCCTTTCCTGGATCTCGCTCTGTAGACCAGGCTGGCCTCGAACTCACAGAGATCCACCTGCCTCTTGCCTCCCGAGTGCTGGGATTAAAGGTGTGTGCCACCGACGCCCAGGAAATCTTTTATTTATTTTTATTGTGTATGAGTGTTTTGCCTGAATGTATGAATCTATCACATGCATGGCTGGTGCCTTCAGAGGTCAGAGGAGGGTGTCAGATTCCCTGGACTGGAGTTACTAGGTTGTAAACTACCACATTGGCATTAGGAATCAAACTCTAGTTCTTTACAAGAGCAATAAGTGCTCTTAACCACTTAGCCAACTTTCTAGCCATTTGTATTTTATTGAGGATTTTTACAGTTGTGTATC
This sequence comes from Peromyscus leucopus, assembly GCF_004664715.2. Taxonomy (NCBI): domain Eukaryota; kingdom Metazoa; phylum Chordata; class Mammalia; order Rodentia; family Cricetidae; genus Peromyscus; species Peromyscus leucopus. The sequence continues at coordinate 53,995,511 of NC_051086.1, forward strand.
AAAGTAATTGGTCTATAGTTTTTTGGTTTCTGTTTTTTTTTTTTTTTTTTAATGTTCTTACCTGGTTTTAGTATCAGGCTAATACTGGTTTCATACTGTGTTTGGAAGGTTCCTTTTATGTTTTAGGGGTAGTTTGTGGAGGGTTGGTATTTTTCTTGCAGGTCTGGTAGAATTCTGAAATCACTGTCTTCTCCTGGGCTCCCCCCCCTCCCCGACTGTTCCTGACCTTGGTACTTCACAGATCTGCTGAAGTTGCTTCTGTTCTTGCTTCAGTTTGGGTGTGTCATATGCCTCTGAATTTACCCATCTTTCCCAGACTTCCCGATCTACTGGGATTTAAATTAAACACTCTCCCAGTGGTTTTTTGGATGTTAGTAATGGCTGCTGTAACCCCTTTTCTACCTCTAGTTTTGTAAGTGGGTGACTCCCCCCCCCCTTGGGTTACTTTAGCTAAGTGTTTGCAAATCTCATTTCTCTTTCCTTTCTTTTTCTTTTTTGGTTTTTTGGAGACAGGGTTTCTCTGTGTAGATTTGGTGCCTGTCCTGGAGCTCACTTGGTAGCCCAGGCTGGCCTGGAACTCACAGAGATCTGCCTGCCTCTGCCTCCCCAGTGCTGGGATTAAAGGTGTGCGCCACCGCCATCCCCTGGCTTCTTATTTCTCTTTTCAAAGAACAGATTCTATTAATTGATCTTTTATATTTCCTTTTAGTCTCTGTTTCATTAATTTCTACCTTGATCATTAGTATTTCTTTGTATCTATTAATCGGGTTTGGCTTGTTCTTGTTTCTTAGGCCTTGAAGTGTGCTGTTAGGTTATTTATTTGAGATCTTTCTGATTATTTAATATAGATACTCAGCTGTGAGTTTCCCTCTTAGCATTGCCTTTGCTGTATCCAAAAGGTTTTGTTAAGTTTTATGTCCATGTTGATTGACTCTAGGAATTTAAAATTTCATCTGATTTCTAAAAGGGCCATTCAGAAATATATTTCTCATTTCCTGTTTTTGTATAGTTTTCATGGTTTCTCTTACTGTTGATTTCTAATTTATTCTATTACAAACTATTTCAGATTCTTTAAATTGATACATTTCATTAGTCTAAAATGTGATCTATTAGGCCAGTAAGATGGCGCAGTGGGTAAAAGTGCTAGTCTCACTTGGTATGATGGTGCATGCCTTTAATATGAGCACTTAGGACATGTGAGTTCCAGCCTAGCCTGGTCTACATAGTGAGTTCCAGGCCAGCCAGGGCTATATAGTGAGATCTTGCCTGGGGTGGGGAGTGGAGTGCTTGTCTCCAAGACTGATGACCAGAGTTCAGTTCCTGGATCTCAAGGTAGAAGAAGACAGTTGACCCATGAAAGCTGTCCTCTGACTTCCATACGCACACCACACACACACACACACACACACACACACACACACACAACAACAAAAATATTTAAACATCTATTTTGGAGAAAGTTCCATGGGCTGCTGAGAAGAATGTTCTTAGCCTCTGAGCTGTCTCTCCAGCCCCCTTTGGCCACTTTTGGCTTAAAATCTGCTTTGTCAAATGAATGTAGTTGGGATTAAAGGTGTGTGCGCCACCATGTCTGGTACTTTGATTTTAAAATATGGCTTTGGGGCTGGAGAGATGGCCCAGCCATTAAAGGCTAGGCTCACAACCAAAAATATAAAATATGGCTTTGCTGGATTTGTAATTTTGGTTGGAATTTATTTGAAATATATTAGCCCCGTTCTCCTGGCTTCTATGTTTTCTGTTGAGAGGTCTTCTTCTGAGAGGTCTGCTGTTACTCCACTAGGTTTGTCTTGTCAGTTGGCACTTCCCTCATGAGGGGCCTGGCTTGGAGCCGTAGACTGTTTCTTTTCTCTGCTCTGCCTTTCATTCCCTCATGCTCGTTCATTGTCCTGTCCTTCTGGATTGGTGACGTCCTTTTTCCTCTGGAATATGGCTGTCACTTGATACCCTCTCATCCCCCAGCTCGATGGAGGAAGATTCTGGGGCACCATTTTACACCAGAAGAACCATTAAAATTTTGTTTTTTACCCCTGGAACTTGGGAGGCAGAGGCAGGTGGATCTCTGTGAAAGAAAGAAAGAAAATCTGGGCTGGTGAGAAGCCTAGGTGCCTGCTGCCAAATCTGCTGGAGTCCCTAGGACTCACATGTTGGAAGGAGAACACCCCCTCACACATGCCGTATGCCAGGGCCTGTAAACTCACTCACGTGTGCAGACGTAAAACAGTGAGTGAAAATTGTTATTGTTTGAAATTATTTAAAAATTAAATGTGAGCTGGTTACAGTGATTTGGCCCTTTAATCCCAACACTTGGAATGCTGGGACAGGAGGATTGCTGTATGTTTGAGGTGCTAGTGCTACATAGTAAGTTCTAGTCTCTGTCTCAATGCATTATAAATTCATCGTTTTATAAGTTTCTTGTAGTCCTGTCTTTCCTTAAATCCTATCAGATTTAAGTTCTACCTTATTTTTTTCTATGTACATATTAACATTACTATTAGTGGTTTGTTGTTGTTTTACTTTTAAAGATACAGTTGTTTATCATGCCCTCCACTGCTCACAGCTGTGGTCTAGCCTAGGCCTGCACTCTGGTGAAAGCTCTAGATCCTTTCTTAACTGGTAATTACTGATACAGAAGGCTTGGGGAATTCATGCCTTAGCCGTGAGCTTTAAATAACTTCACCACCACCTTCACCTTTGGTAAAACTTTCCTTTTGGGCTGGAAAAGTTCTGTTCTCTAGAGAATTTTTATTCCTAGATTTAAAAGCTATCTAAGATGAGCATGGTGTTGCTTTCCTGCAATCCCAACATTCTAGAGACTAGGGCAAGAGTTCATGAATTTGAAGCTAGATGGGCTATGTAGGGAGTCCAGGCCAGCCTGGGCAGCTTAGCTAAGCCCCATCCCAAAACCTAGATGCATGTAAGTCATTAGAGAGCTGTTTGGGAATGCTAATTTGGGTTTGCTTGAGGAAATGATTAAATTTCCAGACTTAAAATTTTTGGGAAAAGCCGCCAGATATGATGGCATATGCGTGTAATTCCAGCACTTGGGAGGCAAAGACAGGTAGAGCTTTATGAGTTTGATGCCAGCCTCTCTCAACAAAACAAAAATGGTGGTGGGGGCATATAAGCTTGTCACCTTAGAAAGCCTTTCTTTGTGAGGTCGGTGGGTCATTACTTACTGACACAGTACTTTGCCTAGGAAGATTTTCAGTGAGCGTTTGAATGTGTGAATAGGTAAGTAAATGTATTTCATCCTGCATTTACACTTGTTCCTGGGTGTTTCTCTTTTTATCTTCTTGAAGGTATTCTTCCTAGTGAATTTTGTGTGGAAAGTTATGTAACTTTTTATTTTTTCTGCTCATAAAACAGCTTTGAGGGGAAAATGTAGTTCACAACACAACTTTTTTGGTCGTGTTGGATGTTAATATGCCAAGGCATGTGTTTGCAAAACACTATGTGGTCATTGAAATTCACGGTCAAAATTTTTAATCATGTGAAACATAAATCTTGAGCTTCTCTCACCTTCAGAAATCCAGCAACCTCTTGTGTGCTGAATGCAGGTGCTCCGGGAACTGGTGTTAAAATATCGTGAGAACATCATTCATGTGCGGACTGCAGCAGACCACATGGAAGAGAAGCTGAAGGCCGAAATACTTTTCCTGAAAGAGCAGATTCAAGCAGAACAGTGTTTAAAGGAAAACCTTGAAGAGACTCTACAGCTGGAAATAGAAAACTGCAAGGAGGAAATAGGTGAGAAAAAATATGTTGCTTGGGGACTGGGGAATGTAGCTTTGTTGGTATAGTGCTTGCCTGGATACAGGAAAATCAGAAGTTCAAGGCTAGCCAGAACTACAGGAGACTATCTTATAAAACAAGCTAACAAACAAAAAGCGATTCATCAGTAAATAACACTGAGAATAATGTCTGACCATGGATGTAGAGAGCACTTGTATAGGAAAGAACACCTGTCCTAGGTGTTCAGATGGACAGTAACCGTGAACTCGCCCTGCCCCTCAATCCTCTGTCCTTTTTTGAATTCTGATGGTAATGCAGCCAAAGGCCACTGGGTATCAGGGTCCCACGGGCAGCATTTCCTTACAGAACTTTCTTGCTAACAGCATTGCTTTCCTACATTTGGGTGTGGACACTTGGTAGAAATTTAGGTTACCACACAGTGTGCATGTGTAGTTGGCCTTTCCCTGAGCCTAGTTATAGTATCAGTTCTCTGGTACAGTTTGAGAGAGAACACTTTCCTCTACAGTATATCTCTGACTCCTTTGGGGACATTTTAAGGGGAAAAAATGAAAAAATAAATAAATAAATGATTGCTAACATTTCTCCTTTTTGTCCTAGCTTCCATTTCTAGTCTAAAAGCTGAATTAGAAAGAATAAAAGTTGAAAAGGGACAGGTGAGTCACAAGTTTAAAATGAATTCTATCAACATGCAGTGGTTACTTATTAATCCTGTGCTAGAACAAAGAAATGAAGATAGCTGAGGCATAATCCCTGCTTTTAAGAAACTTGTGTCTAGTGGGAGCACGTGGGGTGGTGCTGGAGAACATGGGGTGAGGATCACTGTGTGCTGGCCATGTAGTGATGGGCAGAGTGTGGATGCAGAGGGACCTCCCCTGGCGCGCTCACTGCATGACTGTTCTGCACTGCAAGTCGGGCCACAGTTGTACCCCCAGGACATGATGTTTCCTCATTCCCTCAGCAGTGTGGTAGACGAGCCCATGCTGCCCCTAGCCTCAACAACTTCCTGGCTTTGCTTTCTTTCCTCTTAAGCTGCATATTACATGGCTTACAGGGCTCTTTAGTTGGCTTCCAATCCACACCCTTGTCTTCCAACTCTTTGCTGCCCTCATCCCACTGTTGCCTAGTTCTGGATTAGGATTGTTGTTCCAGGAAGCCAAGGCTCCCAGAATTGGTGGCATCTCATGCCCTTGCTGCCATGGCTCCAGTATTCCTAGACAGTCTTGGATTTGTCCTAAGAAATGTCCCTTCCATTCTTCACAATAGCTCTTTCAGTCTCTTTCCTCTCGGGTCCTTCACTGCTTAGTCTTTAGGGCCACTTGGAGCCCAGGTTCCTCAGTTACATGCCCTCCCACTTTATTATCAGACTTTCCTTTGAGATAAAGTGATGGCCGTTTCTCACCATAGTGTAATACTGATGGGTGCCTTCACTGGCCCCTCTCAGTGTTCTCTAACTTTGAACGTCTGCCTCTTGATTGATCTTTCTTCCCGTTGTGTACAGAATTGCCCAGCTGTTTCCCAGTAAGAGGGAAAAAGTGAGATGGATGTGGGACACACATCTGTAATCCCAGCACTCAAGAAGCTGAGGATTCAAGTTTGAGGCTAGCCTGTGGTACATAGGAAGATGGCCTTTCCAAAGAAAAAACAAAGTTTCTCCTTGAATTATACATCTCTACTCAGTCATTATTTCTCCAAGGTTCTTGAAAGAGTGCTGCCCTCCACCTGACCTCCACCTGACCTCCGTGGTACTTCTCGACCACAGTCAGCCTTTGTTTCCACTCTGTAATAGAGGTCTCTCTAGATCACACTGCAGAGATGACCAGCGCCCAGGCCTGAGGTGTAGCTCAGTAGAAGAGCGCTTTCCTAGCACTGACAAAGAAGATGCCTGGCTCAGAGGGGCCGCCTTCTTCCCTCCACTGTCAGTTTGGGGTCAGACTTGACTTTGTACTTTTTGTTTGGTGGTTCTGGGAATTGAATTCATGTGTATGCTAGGTAAGTACTGTCCCCCCAAGTTACACCCCCAGCTCTGAGATGTCACTATTCATCAGCCCGTTGTCACAGCCTGTCTTGTTTCCTAAGAGGCCTCCGAACTGGAGTCTGTTCCAGTTCATCTCTGTATTGAAGCCAGGCTGTCTAGTCTTTTTGAAGTCTTTAGCAGTTGAAGGCAAGTCCATAGTCCTTAGTGCCGAGGGCTCTCACCTCAGGATTCTCAAGACTTGCAGATTCCCAGCCCCACACTGCTGCAGGCAACCAGAGCTCAACGTCCTCGGGCAGGGCAGGCATTCTGTTTTTGGAACATCTCTTTACTTTCTTTACCTTGTCACCTTTTCCTTCCCTTGCAAAAATGTTAATCTATGCTGGCAGTGCAAAGAGAGGAAACAGGAGAACCACAGGTTCAAGGCCTGCCTAGGCTACAGAGCTCAAAACCAGTTCAAAACCAGCCTGAACAATAAAACAACAAAATCAAGATCCTGTTTCAAAGGAGTTAGGGGTGGAGATGAGTGTGATGGCATGCTTGCCTAGCCTGTGAGACCCCAGGTTCAATCCCCAATACTAAAAGCAAAAGTCAGTCATCATCTCTTCTAGAAAATATTGTCCAGTTTCCTCCCTGTATTAAATGCTGCTCCCTTTATGTTGATATGCATTAGTTATTTCCATGTCTTGTTTCTCCAGACTTCTCAGTTTCAGGCCTTAGTACGAGAATATGGTAGGTACCTAATAAATAGGCAAAGACCAGGTTTGGAAGAACAAAAAGAATCTACACTCTGAAGCTTGAGAAGAGCATTCTAGGCACAGCCAAGAGCAAGCCTAAGTCTGAGCACAGCACTTTGGGTTGCAGACACTTCTAGATAGTATTGCATGGCCTTCAAAGTTTCTGTGAGTTTCAGTTTTCCCTTTTGATTCCCTTTTCACAGTTGGAATCTACATTAAAAGAGAAGTCGCAACAACTGGAGAGTCTCCAAGAAATAAAGGTTAATTTAGAGGAACAGTTAAAGAAAGAAACTGCTGCTAAGGTAATTATGTTTATTGGTCATCTGATTTAAAAAACAAGGCTAAGGCATGGCCGCAAAAACCTTTAATTCCAGCACTAGAGAGGCAGAGGCAAGTAGATCTCTGTGAGTTCAAGGCCAGCCTGGTCTACAGAGTGAGACCCTTTCTCAAGCAAACAAAAATTACAAAAAACAAAGTGGCCTAGAGAGATGGGCTAGTGGTTAAGAGCCTGGCTACACTCAGAGGACATGGGTTCAATTTCTAGCACCTACATGTTGTATTACAATGATCTTTTTAACTCTCCTCACAGGGGATCCAGTGCCGCCTTCTAGCCTCCATGGGTATTGCAGGCACATGGCACACAGACATATGTATACATGAAACGCCCATACACACATATTTTTAAAAATTAAAAAAAAAAAGAATGTAGGAACTCATCATATCTATTTAGAAAAAACACAACTTTTCTGTTTGCAGTTATATCCTGAAAGTTAGTTCTTCTAGCAACTTGCAAAAAGAAAATGACTTTAATGTCCCTAGAGTTGGGTTAAATCTCTCTGCCAGTTCTGGGGGCTTAGGTCATAGGCTTTAATGGTTTCAGATGGGTGATAAGAATCATTGAACCTGGAGCTGAAGAGATGGCTCAGTAGTTAAGAACACTGGCTACTTTTATACTGGACTCGTGTTCAATTCTCAGCACGCACATGGTGGCTCACAACAGTCTGTAACTCCAATTGCAGATTTGACATACTTTTCTGGCATATACATTGCACACATACACATATGCAAACAATCACTTATACATACAAAATGGAATAAACATTTATTGAGCATAACTTGGGCAGTGCTCTGAGCTGAGTTTAGTTGTAGACCACTTGCCTAGCATGTGTGAGGCCCTAGTTTCTTTTTCTTTTTTAAAGATTTATTTATTATGTATATAGTGTTCTGTCTGCATGTATATCTACACGCCAGAAGAGGACACCAGATCTCATTATGATGGATGTGAGCCACCATGTGGTTGCTGGGAATTGAACTCAGGACCTCTGGAAGATCTTAACATCTGAGCCATCTCTCCAGCCCGAGGCCCTAGTTTCAATACCCAGATATGGAAGGAGGAGAGGCTGCTTTGAAAATGTTCCTCCTTTCCATCCCTATATCAAATGCTAAGATTACCTTGAAGCAGATTTCCAGATTGTCTTGGGGCTGTGTAGAATAAAAATGCATGTGACTGATTATGGTTTTGATTATGAATTTGAATTATAAAAATGCATTGCCCAGACATGCTCTTAATGAGCTGTGTTGGTGCTCAATAGATTCTTGTTTTTTAGAAAAAGGCTCCCATGCTTTTGAGTAAGGAAGGCTAGAGGTAGCTGGGGCTGAATGGCCTATATTAACTAGATGTTAATCCTAGTAATTGTCAGAGGAGTTTCCCTTTTAAGTGTCTATGTGTTGCTGTGACAGCTGTTGATCTTGGGAGTGGGGACACAGCACTCTGAATACATTTCTTATCCTGGTTTTATACCTGGAGCGAGTAACTTACTCAACTGGCACTGTTGCCCTATGGAAAGAGAGAATGGGTTGTGGGGGAAATGGATCAGCGGGTAAAGGTGCTTGCTGCCATGCTGCCAAGCTGGATAACCAGCATTTGATCCCTGGGGCCCACATAGTGGAAGGGGAGAACCAGCTCTCTTAAGGTTGTTCTCTTGACCTCCACCAGGGAGTGCTTCCCATTCCACGCTGCTCCACACACAGTAAATGGAAAAGAAAGAAGTAACTGGGGGCAAAGCTGGGTTGGTAGAGTGCTTGCCTGGCATGCCAGAGTCCCTGAGGTTTGATCTCCAGCACTGCAGCAGACTGGGTGTGTTGGCAGTCGGTAACCACACAAGACGGCGGCAGGCAGATCAGAATTCAAGCTCATTTTCAGCTGTAGTAGAGCAAGTTCAGGGGCTAGTTTGGGTTACAGGAGACCTTGCCTTGAAGAAATAAAGGTGGGAACCAGCAAGGCAGCTACAAGTACTTGCTGCCAAGCCTGAGTTTAATCCCTGGGGCCCACGTGGTGAAAGGAGAGTTGACTCCTGCAACTTGTCCTGTGACTTCCACTTGTGTGCTGTATTACACACACACACACACACACACACACACACACACACACACACACACACACAAAATCAGTAGAAAAATAAAAATGTAGTTTAAAAAGATTAATGGGAAGGATTGTATGAGCCAGAGGGGTCAGGGTCATCACTAGGGAACCCATAGAATCAACTGGCCTGTTGTTCGTGGGAGCTCAGACTATGGACTGACAGCTAGGGAGCCTGCATAGGACCAGCCTAGGCCCTTTACGTGTGTGTGTGTGATAGTTGTGTGACTTGGTCTACTTGTGAGGCTCTGGCAGTGTGAGCGTGGCTGGTCCCTAACACATTGGCTTTGGGAACCTGTTCCTAATGCTTGGTTGCCTTTGCCCAGCCATAATACAAGGAGAGGAGCTTAGTCCTACCTCAACTTTGTTGGCACCCATGGGAGGCCTGCCCTTTCTGAACAGAGGTAGAGGAGCGGTGGATTGGGGAGGAGGGGAAAAGGAGAGGTGTGAGGAGGGGGAGCTGTGGTTGGGATGTAAAATAAATGAAAAAAATTAATAAGAATGAAAAAAGATTAGTAGAATATGGAGATATTATTCAGGTCTCTGCTGTAGTAATAGGAAGAGTTGAGGATATAGCTTGGTGGTGTAGAATGATTGCCTACCAACAAGCTATGGCCCTGGTTCAATCCTTAATACAAAAAAGAAAGAAAGGAAAAACTTACAGCTTCTCTTAGTAGTAACTAAAGTTCCTAAGTAATTTTAGGAACTCTGACTCGGGCATTAATCTTCACTCAAAACTTGTATTTTTTAGGCTACTGTTGAACAGCTCATGTTTGAAGAGAAGAACAAAGCTCAGAGGTTACAGACAGAATTAGATGTCAGTGAACAAGTCCAGAGAGATTTTGTAAAACTTTCTCAGACTCTTCAGGTGAGGTGTTTGGGGGACTACCATGGCCCTCTGTGGGAGGGGGCACCAGTGTAGCTGGAGGTCTCTGGACTGCCTGTCTCTACCTCAGATTATCTGCTTAGTCACTCAAGCAGGAGCTTGGTCTGTTACAGACTTGGCCCCTTTCTCCTTTCCCTTCTACCTTGCCAGTTTTTGCCTCAAGAGTGTAAATGGTGTGGGCACTGGAGGGGCAGAGGGATACCAATCTGTTACAGAGATCAATGAATCTGGTGAATTTTAAAAGTATTTTTTTTTTTCTTTCTTCCTTCCTCTTTTCTTTGAAGAGACTAATCTGGTGAATTAATCTGCTGCATGTCAACTAAAATGGTCGAGTTAGAGGGAACGTAGGTAGGGCATCACCTGCACTCATCTCAACGTTGTTTCTCCAGGTGCAGTTAGAGAGGATCCGGCAAGCAGACTCCTTGGAGAGAATCCGGGCAATTCTGAATGATACCAAATTGACAGACATTAACCAGCTCCCTGAGACATGACACCCTGGTAGCAGGATTCTAACCTGCATTTTGGGTTTTTAACTCATCTTTAGAATAACATTAATTATTATTTAACTCTTAATGGAAGAAGTCACAGCAAAAGGACGACTGGAGAAATGCAAGTCTGGAGGGAGAAGGCTGCTGTGCGCGGGGACAGCCAGCAGGTGTCTCACGGGAACACTAATGGGACACCGGACTTGATTCCAGCAGGTGTGGGATCAGACTTGGTGCCAGGAAAGTGCGGTTTCCTTGCCTGCTTTCTCCAGCACGGATTCTGGAACATATCTCCTGACATGAAAGCAACTCCCCTAGTGTTTGGAATTACGTTTCTGTTCATACAAACTGGGAGAGAGAAGTTTCTTTTTTCTGTTGTCTAGGGCTCATCAGTAGCAGTGTTCAGCTAGCAGAGAAGTGTAGTGTGCTGTATGAGTATTTTATATTAAAATATGAAGTGTGAGAGCAGGCCATTGGCTATTGACTGTATTTCCCTCGCTCAGTGCATTTTTTTTTCTTTTTACCATTTTATCTTCTATTGGAGGACCTTAAATGCTACTGAAACTTGCCTGAGAACTATAGGACCATGGCAAACAAAAAAGCAATTCAACAAAATTAGGAGAATCTGAATACTTGGCTAAGGCCATATATATTGGAAGTTGAATTGAAGGAAAAAAGCACAAGAAACCTTGGAAGCACTTTTTCTGCACACCGGGATGAACCTCCTGGGCCCACAGGTACCACAGCAAAGGAGAACTGGCACCACCTACCCTTTCGAAGTGTTTTAGTTACTGGATCAGTGGAAAAAATAATATTAATAAAACAAGCTATCTCTGACATCTAGTACACATGTATAAATCTGCTTATTTTCAGCCTGCCTCAGAGGCATACTATTTAAAGTGTCCCACATAGAATGGTGATGGTTTACAGATCTTTGTGTTTTTGTTTTACAGTTTAGACCTACAGTATAAGTGACCATGCTTACAGTCGAGCTGAGGAAACTTACTAGTTTATAATCTGCTTCATTCTTTCCCAAGAGTTGAGATTCCTTCCCTATGTGGAGAAGCAGCCAGTGGATAGCTGTATGAAATGGTGTGGAAATCAGAAGTGTGCTCGTTTACTGTGTACCCGCCGCAGACCACCCTGAGAGCAGCCGTGGACAGCTAGCTATGCTATTAACTCATGCCTTTGAAAGGCAGTGTTTTCAAGTCATGCTCGTGAGGGGTGTTGGCTTACAGCTGGTACCCAAAGGAACACCATGGAAATGAGTGAACTAGACTTTTCAGGCTTACCTACCATCAATTCATAACATAAATGGACTTTGTAGTGAGTCATAAATTTGCCCTCAAAGTCTTTGCTATTTCCTTTCCTAAGACAGATAAGGCCTCTATTACCCCATCCCATAGGTTATTTTTTATAATCTTGTGTTCATGATTATGAATTTAAAAGTAAATATGAATTGCAGAAATAGTGCTAAAGGCTTGCCAATGCATGGAAATCTTAATTGGCTTAAAGTCCCCTTGTATACAGTACTACTTGGTTTAAAAGAAACATAGTATCCTCATTGAGTTAAAGGGATTTTATTAATTATAATGTGATTAAATTAGATTTAAGACTAGTCCTTGGGCTCCAAGCTAATTTGTTTTGGATCACTGTCAGCCACAGTGGATGGGTAATTATCATCATTCTGAACTGTCACTCCACGTGAGCTGTTCTGCTGAGACCAAGCATCTTACAGACACTTTTCTCCAGAAGCTGGAGATTGAGCAATAAAGACATCACTATTAGGGAACTGTTTGTAGAATCGGTACTTGTGGCAAATGCAAACTGCTGGGATCCTCTAGAAACACATTCTAAAGGAACAGAAACTAAAACGCTAGTTTTTAATAACTTGTCTGTGGTATGAAATAAACTGCTGCTAAACCACCAGGTAGGAAACTGTTCTTTAAACTTATGTTCTCCATAAGTAAGATCTGGTTTAGAAGGTGGGATTCACCCTGAAAGGGAAGATAGTCTGGTTCCATACATGTTCCAGTGCTGCATTCAGTCTGTGCAGACCTGTTCTCTTGCATGTCTAACCTGGCTTACCAAGAACTGTAACTTATCATGTGGCTTTTGATTGTCAGTCACTCGGTTGTTTCTAGGCAGGTTTATAAGTACCATACTTACCTTTCAGAACTCGAACTGGCAGGTATGAAAGATGACCTAAAGCCGAGGACAGAATACCCACGACAGAACACACTGTCCCTTCTCCTTTAGGTGCTAGAACACCGAGTAGACATAGCCATAGGCAAACTGAGCTCTGAGAGGTAAGGATGTCTGTGAGGAAATGAGCCAGCAGAGGACTGCAACTGTCTGCTCTGCTCTGCTCTGGCAGACTGCAGGTGGGTGTGTCTGTGTTAACTGGACTGAAGGCATGTCCTTAAGAAAGTATTCACATTAAAAGAGCTGCTGCTGAGGAGACTGTGTGGCCTTTTCCTTTGCATCCTAGGGTTCTGGCTCCGTTCAGAGGTAGTTTTGGTGCTACTACTTAAGATGCAGAGCTTAATCTTCAGATACAGACCTGGCAATGTGCAGCTGAAGCCTGTGTCCCAGAATTTTGAAAAATAAATCATAGACATTAATTATAATGCAAAGTCAAATTCTGAATAAAAATTTATTCAAATATTACAAAATAAAAGGCATAACAAAAGAATAACCACAGCAAAGTTTATCCACAATGCTTCTTTATAAATTAGATCGTGCTGTCTGTTTGACAGCACGGGCTTGTAAGCCTGCAGTTGTGCTCACTTCAGGTGGTGTCAGAAGTTGACGTGATTTCGGATATCGTTGATTTGCTTCACCATTTCCCTTATGTGTTCACCCCTGCAAAATCATCAAATAACTCACTTAAAACAAATGAATGAGCCATTAGTACTGAGTTGTATTTTTTTCCCCCTACCCCCAGCTCTGAGTCAGAGTCTCTGTGTAGCCCTGGTTATCCTGGAACTTGCTCTGTAGACTAGGCTGACCTCAAACTCAGAGATCTGTCAGCCTCTGCCTCCAGAGTGCAGGGATTAAAGTCTGTGGCACCATGTGCAGGAGTCTAAGAATTTAAACTCTCAGTGTTGCAATAGACTTAAGAATGGCTTTCTTAATACTGGATAGCTTGAAAGGGTTTCAGGTGGACAGCAGTGGTTGTCTGTGTGGTGTTGGGGATTAAACCCAAGGCATCACACATTAGACAGATGCTGTGCCACTGAGCTATAGTACAGCCCCAGGAATACTGCTAACCACATTCCAGGGACGTACTTTTCATTACACAACAAAACTGTATTATAGGAGAGCCACGATTTTTCATCCCACCATATTCATTGAAGCCTCTGTCTATCATGCCCCCATTCTGCAGGCAGATCTCAGATCAGGATTCTTATCCAGGCAGATAGGCAGCTTTTGGTATACTTGCCATGGAAAAATTGTCTCACGCTAGTAGCTCATGGAAAACATCAACTTACTCTTCCTTCAGGATGGACTGGATGCACTTTCGCTGGTAGGCACTGAGGGTAATGGTGGGTTTCTGAGGACTCAGCACTTTTTCCATCTTTCGCTGTTGATAATCTTTTTTCATAGTAACCTTAAGTACCAAACAGATCATAGATATTTTGACTATGGTAATTATTTTACTGTTCACATTTTACAAAACTATATTAGCCACCTGCACCCATTCTCACCTGTTTGATGGCATTGCCCAGATGTCGTAGTTGATCAGGTATCAGCTGTAACTCTTTTTTCATGTCTCTCTCACTGTCAGAGAGAACTGGGAGCTGAGTATGGAAACTGTGAAGCACTTTTTTCATCCTTAAGAAAAAGGAAATGCGGGTTAAGACTGCAAATTATAACAGAAACAGAGTTTGTAGTTCAAGAATTTGGTGTCCGAGGAGCTGGGGCACAGAGGAGTTAGGGGACAGTGGTCTTTCCTGACACTTCAAGGGCTAGAGTTCTGCTCTGTAGGTGTGTGGACACTGGGAGTACCCAACACTTGGTAACATCACTGATCCTGAGCAGAGGGAACTGGAGGATGCATCAGGGTGCACCCACCTGTTCATGATGTCTTCTTGTTTTTCTTTGGCTTCTTCATATTTGTCAGCTAAGCGCTCGGCCATCTCCCGTAGGCTTTTCCTGGAGGAATGAAAATCTCTTGGGGTCCATCTGATGTGGCACAGCATCCTGAGTGAGATGCCTTCCACTATTCCTCACTCTTTTCTCCTCTTTGGTTTTTGACACCTACCTCTCCTCACGACAGTAATTGAGATCTTCTAGTTGTTTCCTCTTTTGGTCACATAATAATTTGACCCTTCAAAAAAAAGTAGTAGTTAAAGGTTAGTGGAAAGCCAGGCTTCCACAGGTGATTACACTGAGCCACCCCTAGCAAGGACCAGTGGCTGTACAACATAGGACACTGTACCTCCGCTGAATCTCTTCCTTGGCCAGGTCCTGCTTGAGAATGTACTGTTCTCTGAACACCTGGGTGGCTCTGCTGATAAGCTGAAGACACTCCTCGGGAGGGGGAGCCAAATCCTTTTCAGATGACCTTTAGAACAGTTTCTGTCATTATTCTCGTTAGCCAGATAAAATAACCAAACAGACAAATCCTAGCTACTTTTTTTTGTTGTTCCTGTTTTGGATTTTTGAGACAGGATTTCTCCATGTAACAGCCTTGGCTGTCCTGGAACTAGCTTTGTAGACCAGGTTGGCCTCACAGAGATCTGTCTGCCTCTGCCTCTTGAGTGCTGGGATTAAAGGCGTGCCCCACCACACCTGGCAAGCCCTAGCTAATTTATCACCCCCGTTTAGCACTTTTTAGGTGCCACTTCTGACTAGCTGATGAGATGTGGCTATGTCCTCTCCCACTGCACCACAGTAAGGACAAAAAAAGGCCAAAAGCAAGGATGAACACTTGGTAGCAAGGACACAAAGCCCTAGTTTCAATCCCCACTTTAAAGAAAAAGCCCATTCTTAAAACTCGTATGTCCCAAATCCCATACTTAAGAAATGCTGGGTTGGCGGCACTACGTTGCAAGATGCTTTTAATGTGCTTCTCGAAGGAGTCTGGGGTTTCGGCCAGGATGCGCAGCGGAGACTCTGCCACTTCAGCATCCTCTCGGGTACACAGCAGGGGAGGAGATGCTGGGTGGACTGTACTTCTGCAAAGCAAATAAGTCAGGTCCACTATGGAGCCAGTTGTTGCATTACAGGATGTCTTTAGCATACGTACAAAAACCCATGGACACGAGGACCTAAAGTACAAGGACGTGCCTTCTGTCCTGGAAGGTCATCTTGGGAAGCTCCTATCTAGCCATTTGTCTGAGCATTTTGACCTCTTTAAAATTCTTTTTGAAAAGATCAAGGCAACTCAAACAAGTAAATCCCATGGCAAATCCTCTTGCAAAGGGCTCAAGCCAGCACTATAATACTTACCATTCCTTTTTGGGGCATAGTTTATATTTGATAAATGCTGGTGTGGGGCCAGATTACTGTTGTGTACTATATTTCTACATAACTTCATTTCTAAAAATTACACCCTAGAGCAAACATTTCCAAAGGTAACTTCCGAAGGACTGTGAACCTCAGCAGTACGTAACATACTTTGAAGGCAATTCATATTTGAAAGAGTTTTATAAATAAGTGTTAATATACAGATAACTTGTATTTTTGGCAAATGGCAGAAATATGATTAAAAGGTAACCATCTAATTAAGAGTTTTCTCTCCTCTTTGAGACTGATGTTTCTATTGTCCAAATAGTGTGACCAGGCTTTATTTAAAACACTAAAGGTTCCAGGTGGTGGTGGTGGCGGCGGGGTGGCGGTGGCGGCGGCGGTGGGGTGCACACCTTTAACCCCAGCACTCTGGAGGCAGAGGCAAGGCAGATCTCCGTGAATTTGAGGCCAGGCTGGTCTACTACAGAACTAGTTCTAGGATAGCCAGGGATACACAGAGAAACCATTCTCAAAAAACAAAAACAAAAAAATAAAATAGGTAAATACATTGCATGGGTTCTGGAGATTGAACTCAGGTTGTCAGGGTCAGTGGCAAACTACTGAAGCATCTCACTGGTCCACTGGCAAATATTTTCCTAGTGACTCTTTTGTTTAAAGTTGCTAGAATTTGTGTTTTTTTAAATATAGAGCAACATAAAATTTATACCTATATTTTTTCCTTGTCAAATAATGTAACTGGTCTCTGTGTAGCTTTGTGCCTTTCCTGGAACTTACTTTGTAGACCAGGCTGGCCTCGAACTCACAGAGACCTGCCTGCCGAGTGCTGGGATTAAAGGCTATGCCACCACCGCCTGGCAGCTGGTCAGTCTTTAAAGAGCATTCAAGGACAGTAACTGAATGTAAGCACTTCACACTGTCAGTATTCAGAAGCACCTTCTCAGAATGCTCATCAAGAGACTGGAGGGACTCACATTTGACACCCCAGTGATTTGGTTTTCATGTCTATTTCTACATTTTTAAAACTTGACCTCCTGGGCTGGAGAGATGGCTCAGAGGTTAAGAGCACTGGCTGCTCTTCCAGGGGTCCTGAGTTCAATTCCCAACAACCACATGGTGGCTCACAACCATCTGTAATGAGATGTAGCGCCCTCTCCTGGTACGCAGGCATACATGCAGACAGAACACTGTATACATAGTAAATAAATCTTAAAAAACAAAACAACAAAAACAAAAAACAAACAAAAAAAACCTTGACCTCCCAAGGTTGTTGGAAAAGGAAAATGGTGATTACAGTTTAACATGAACTCAGCTTTATGTTCATTCCTCAGAGTTGCACATTTTGATGTCCCTCTAAGACTGGCACAAAGAGAGATAAATTAAGTACAGAATTTGGGACCAGACAGACTTTCACTTGCATGAGAGCTATGTGCAACATGTGACTTGTTTAAGCCTTCTTCTATTAAGTGGAGATCAGTATATTCCTTAGGGGCTTGTCTGATGTGTCCTGGAGGGCACGCAGGAGAACACCTTATATCTGAACCTGACATGAACCATCATTAAATTCAATCACAATATGTAGTTCAGCACCTCAGTTCTCTGTACTTGGGAAAAAATATCTAGCTGGGTGCAGGGATTCAGGCTTGTAATCCCAGATGAGGTAGGGGCTTCTCTAGGCCAATATAACTTCAGACTGAGACCCCATCTCAGAAACAAAAGCTCTGATTCTCAGTTATGAGATGGCAAAACAAGACAAAACACCACCATGCCTAAAATGACACCTTTCAGAGATGGCTATATCCCACCCAGTTCACAAGGCCAAACCATACACCATATAGACAGCCTCAAACCAGTTACTGAGTGCATTTCCCCAGCTTTGATTTGGCAGAATTAGAGTTGTGTGAACTCTACACATACAATAAAGGCCTTATGAGACATTCATAGGTACTGGTGATGCAGATCATCGTGGGCCCCAGGATGTCCGGGACGATCCAGAATCCCCGAATTGGAGCTGGTTGCCTGGAGAGAGAGAGTCACAGTTAAGTCACAAAGCAGCAAATGCATCAGAACCAACAGCAACTACATGCTATTGAGTCCACAGTCTTTTGGAGCCGTGACATCCTGAATGTCAGTGGAGTAACCACCAGTGATTTGAAAACATAATCCGATCAGTTTAGACCAAGCTCCCACTTAGCAATCTATAAGCTATTTACCAATTACCCAGGGAAAAAAACCTCTGCGTCTTTCTCCCTGCTAAGGCCTACCTATCTTGGTGAATCTAGTACATCTAATGTCTACAAACTACTCAGAAACCACACCCAGTGACTCCACACATGCCAAGGACCTCATGTCATTTAGAGTGCATAGCATTGTTTCCTTCCTACTTCCTTTTACCAGAGGTGAGGGAAAATCCATGACTCTTAAATGGGAACTGTTGTCCCCACCCATAAGCTTTACTTACTGGTCTGCACGTCCATTCTACCTGTGTCTAACCACACATCTGTAGTGTGCCATCAACTGTATAGTTTGAGTGCTCTATTATGCATCTCTCTCTCAGCTTATAGACAGGCTCGTGTTTTGTCTCATTTTGTCCATTCAAAACATTCCCCACTGTGGCTTTATGGGAAGCTTCACTGTGCTCCAGTCTGGCTCCCCTTAACCTGTTCTTTATTTGTAACAGCAATCTTGTATGAGTACGTAGTATATACACAAGTGCCTGTTCACACAGCTGTGTAGGCAATATCTCCATTCTAGTCCCTTGAGCCAGGGTTTCAGTGAGCAAGGCTGGCAACCAGCAAGTTCCAGCTATCCTCTTGGTTCTGCTCCTACAATGGAGCTGGGCATACAGGAGTACATGACCATACCTAGCTTTTTATATCTACTTAGAGGTTTGATTCAGATCTTCAAGCTTGTTTAGCAAGTGCTGTTACCCAAAGACCCACCTCCCCATCCATTTTTCTTTTTAAAATAAACTTTATTATATATCTTTAAAAAAAAAAACCATCAAACAAACCTTGCAAATAACCATCACACACTATAATTAATCAAAAGTCTATATATCTCAGTGAACTATACAGTTATCAGTATGTAATCCATATATAAAGGTGTGCATTTAGACCATGAAACCAGTACTGGGCCAATAACTAAAATGCAAAACTGAGGCTATAGCTCAGCGACAGAATGTTTCCCTAGCATGCCCTAGGTTCAATGAAGAAAAAAGGAATGGGAGGAGGCAGAGCGGCCAGAGAACCTTGCATATCTGTCTCTGATCATAGCCATCCTTCTTCATAGGTAATCACTAGTCCTATTTTCACACTGTCATGTCTTTGCCTTGACTTCATTTTAAACAGTTATTTTATGTGTATGGGGGTTTTGCCTCCATGTATGTCTGTATAACAAGTATGTGCCTAGTGCTGGCAGAGGCCAGAAGAAGGCATCATATTGCCAGTAGCTTGAGTTACAGATGGTTGTGCACTGCCATGTGGGTGCTGGGAATTGAACCTGGATCTTCTGCAATAGCAGCCCAGCGCTCTTAACTTCAGAGCCATCTTCTCTAGCCAAGTAAGACTAATATACAGTTCCCTGTTCACTTTTCAACCTGGTACAGTTTACTGTCATTCTCAATCCCTCCAGTACATTGCCCAGTCTTTATGGTCTATTGCCCATCAGTGCTTATCCAATGCTACTGTGTCCTCTTGCAAATAGCTTCTCTTTGATATTCATCACACCTCCACTCTGGGTTCCCTCCATTCTCTGAACCCCTTTCTTAAGTTTCCTTCCTGGGATCTGCTGCTCCACTCACTGCTCACAGTCATGTGTCACTTGCTTCTCTCAGGACTCCTTATCTGACTCCAGACCTTTTCCTGGGTGATGTTTCAGAATAACAGTTCCAACACTGACACTTTTACTACTCCAGACCATTCCAAACTTCAGACCCATACACACAATTGCCTATTAGGCTCTTCTACTTAAGGTGTTCTAGAGGGACATCAGCATCTTCCAAAATCTTCTCTTCTACATGCTGGTTTTCCAAAGGGTACTACATCTATTCATTTACCCAGACAAGATTCATTCTATGTACCTCTCTTTACTTATCAACCATTTACTGAATATCTACTAGGTACTCTTTTACACTGAGTAAGCAATCACAAAGCCAACAGAGAATCCTAATAAAAAGATAGAGACTGCAATCATAGTGTGTGTGTGTGTGTAGTGAATGAGTGTCTTGAGCTGATGAGTTTACACGCCTGGGCACAACCACACACAGAGTTTTGCAGGGTGTTTGGGATTTATGGTGCGGGTGGGTGGGTGGGGTGGTACAAAGACAACAGAAGAGCCCAGAATTAGACTGGGGAATTAAGAGAACCACCTTTGAAGAAGTAATTTGATAAGAAAATAAACATTGGTTAAGAGAAGATGGAAAGCTGGAGTTGGAGGACATAGGAAATAGGGTGACTCTGAAGCACAGATAAATACCTGATAATTGTGATAGTTTTACAAGTGAAGTCATAATTACCAAAACTGGTTATTTTCTGGGTAAACAGAGAAAGAAGGTCCTTACCTGCATGGCAATGGCTTTGTACAAAGAATGTGCTCTACAAAGCATTTCTGCTCTGCAGCAAGTTCCTGTAAACTATCCTTATCTTCTTCATCTACAAAGGAATGTATTACAGAAATTAACCAGGGCTTAGACAGAACTGCAAGTTAAAATGCTGTCATCTGTTAAATACAATTAAGTTCTTGTTTCAAGCCACTGCTTCTCACAAAGGGTACTGTTCTCAAATAGACCCCAGCTGAGGAGTTACTGAGAGCTGCTGGCTGCTGAAGAGGGTGAGAGAGTTTTCATAGGGTGTGGTGAGATTTATTTATTAATTATTTTTTTTCGAGACAGGGTTTCTCTGTGTAGATTTGGTGCCTGTCCTGGATCTCACTCTGTAGACCAGGCTGGCCTCGAACTCACACGAGATCCACCTGCCTCTGCCTCCCAAGTGCTGGGATTAAAGGTGTGCGCCACCACCAACCGGAGAGCTTGTCTTAATATATGGTCCCATACACATGAGAAAGTAGGCAACCCTATTTGGATATAGGTTATTTAAAAAAAAAAAAAAAAAAAAAGGGACATGAAGTTGGGGCTTGAGATGTGGATCTGAGAGGAGTTAGGGGAAGATGTATGTGTGTGTATGTGTGGTGAATATAAACAAAGTACACTGTATGCACGTATAAAATTCTAAAAAAATATAAATATATTTAAAAAAAAGATAAAACATTTAGTCTGTCATTAACTATGGTGTTAGCTGTCGGGTTTTCCTAAGTGTTCTTTATTGTTTTGAGAAAATTCCTTTCTAAGACTAGTTTGTCAATGATTTTTAAGTAGTGCGGAGGATTATAATCAAGGTGTTCTACATGCTAGGCAAATGAGCTACCACTGAGCTATATCCTAACCTTTTTGAATGTTTTTAACATGAAAATATGTTAAATATTCTTAAAGTCTTCTATATCTGAGAAGAACATATATGGCTTTTCCCTTGTATTCTATATGTTAACACACTACAATGTTGGATGCTAAAGAAATCCTCCATTTCTGGAATAAACAGAAAAACTGAAATTACTATAGTTACTCAATCTTTTTGTGTCTGTATTTGTCAGACATATTTGCCTCTAGTTTGTATATTTTGTTTGGTTCTGGTATCACAGGTTGAGGTAATAAGCGCTGTTTTTTTTTTTTGAGAAGCTCATGAGGAATCTGTATTTTAAAAGGTCTTGGGCAAGTAGTCTACCCCTCCACCCCCTTTCCTACTCCAGTCAGTTCTGATGTCTCTCCATTTCATCTAGGCCTTCGGACTGCCATGTTCACTCTTCCCTTATGATTTTAAATTTCTGTAAGCCTAACAATAATCTACCCTTGTTTTCTGACTATAATAATTTTAGTTTCTCTGTTTTAGTAGTTGGTCTATCTAGCTAAATGTTTTATCAGTTCTGATGATGATCCTTCCAAAGAACGTTTAATTCCACTGATTCTATTTTTTTTTTTCTTCTTCAAACTACCTTCTGTCAGAACCTCTGAAAACTACTGGGAAATACACAGTATTAGCAAACTCACCTGATCCAAGAAACTTGTGAAGTTTGTGAATCCAAGTCAGCCCAACACTGTGCACGCCAGCTTCATGGGTACAGTGGTATCTCGAAGGACACTTGGGATCTGCAAGTGGGACCATCAAAGATAAAGGTAGCTACTGGGAAACTGAAGAATTTACCCAGTAGCCTACACACACACACACACACACACACACACACACCACACACACACACACGGTGATGCAACTGCTGTCTACAGGATAGCTGCTGTCTACAGGATCTTCACTGTTGTCAGGGACTTGAAAGTTTTTAATCTGAATTCCATTTTCAAATTGACAAGTATTAAAAACAGCAGACACAATCTATATATTATTTTGTTTTCATACTTCTTTTGAGATAGTATCTCATTATGAAGCCCTGGCTAGCCTAACTCAGTATGTAGGCCAGGCTGGCCTCAAACTCACAGATCTACCTTCCTCTCCCTGTGCGAGGATTAAAGTTGTGCACCACACCATCCCTGGCCCCAAGTGTAATTTTCTAAAAGTATTTCCTATCAGGTAAACCGTTCATCCTTTTCACATTTATTTCAAGTTGTTCAAAGTAAGGGTGGTTGAGAATGGAACTCTATACATATTGTCTTAAGATCCTATAGCTCAGGACTCAGAAGACAGCCATGTTCCCATTGAGGCCCTCTGACCTCTGGGACTGGCCTTTCTTGGATAAAATCCTGTAGGGCTAAGAATTTTTGTTTTAATCTCTAAGAATCAGATGCTCTAAAAGAGAAGCAATCATGAACCAAAGGCTGTATGCTGATGACAACTTGACAAAATCAAAAACTTGGAATCTTGCTAAAAGAAACTAGTTACACATTGGGGACAATACCAAGAGTAGTCAACAGAAATCATCATAAAGAGAGAAAGGCAGAGCAAAAGTGGAAGGAGGAGGGAAGGAAACCAAAGGCGACACTGAGAGACAAGCAAAGTCAAGGGAAGATCAGCCAGCACATCCCTTGTGGACACTCTGTGACCAAGTTCAAGTTAAGAAAACACCTCATGGTTCAAGACTGAATTTAGTGTCACACATAAAAGAGATACGTCAGTGGTTTTATAAAAGGTAGAAATATAGTAAAGGCATATGTAGGTGGAAGCGGAGCGGAAGACACAGGCTATGTATGTGCATGGTGCAAATCTGTCATGCCAACCCCGTGGGAAGAAGGAAATGGAAGCTGTGAACTGACCTGATAAAAGGATTTTCCGATAAACTGAATTAGAAGACACTAAGGCACACAAAAGTAAAACTGCCTCTAACAAGCAGTTTAGAGAGGATGATCCTGGTTAACAGCTGCCTAGGAAAAGCAGGCCTGGTCTATGTAGGGAGAACTTTACACAGTAGTTTACACTGTAGATTTGTCCAAACAACCAAACCTTGGAATTTCTGTTTCTGCAAAATATGTTACA
The DNA here is from genome assembly GCF_004664715.2 of Peromyscus leucopus. Taxonomy (NCBI): domain Eukaryota; kingdom Metazoa; phylum Chordata; class Mammalia; order Rodentia; family Cricetidae; genus Peromyscus; species Peromyscus leucopus. Next base: position 54,018,791 of record NC_051086.1, read on the forward strand.
CTGTTTGAAGTATAATATTGTGTGAATTTATGAAAGCTGAGGGGAATTTCTATTCAAGGCCAGTTCCCATTTGTGCATTAGCCAGAACTAGAACATGCTATTACTAAAGAATTTTCCTTTATTAAAAAAAAAAAAGAAAAAAAAGAATGGTAGCTCTGGGGCTGGCAACATGGCTCAGCAAGTACCAGGTAAAGTACCTGTGGCATCTGTGCCCCCACCATGTGCCTCCCCTGCCATAGTAGTATATTTCTAAAGATTAAGAAAAAAAATGGAGAAAAAATAATGGGTTGGAGAAATGGCTCAGCGGTTAAGAGAGCACTGACTGCTCTTCTAGAGGACCTGAGTTCAAGTCCCAGCAAGCACACGGCGGCTCACAACTGTCTGTAACTCTAAGATCTGACACCCTCACATAGACACACATGCAGGCAAAACACCAAGGCACATAGAATAAAAATAATTAAAAAAAGAAAAGAAAAACAGGGTAGTTGTAAAAATCCTATGCTTGCACACATCTACTGAGTACAGAGCTGAAGTAGAGCTGCACTACCAAAGCACAGGTATTGCAGAAGCCATGGACACACTGCTCAGTACATAGTCCCACCATGAAACAATAAGCAGTTGCAAAATAAGATAAAACCTCCTTTGAGCCTAGAAGCTATCTTTAGCCTGCTGAGTGGCTGTGATTACAACTACACCCCACCACATTCAACTCTCTCGATTTCCTATTGCTTCTTATAAATATTTATCTCTATGGTTAAGATCTCTTTTTAAATTTTATTTATAGTGTGTGCATGCAAGTAAGTGTGTGTGTGTGTGTGTGTGTGTGTGTGTAGTATGTACATACCAGGGCATACATGTGGAAGACAGAGGACACCTTTCAGAAGTCACTTCTCTCCTTATAGAAGTACTGGGGATCCAACTCTGATTGTCAGGCTTGGTGACAAGTATCCTCATCTACTCAGCTTGTCAGCCTTCCCTTTTCTAGACAGGGTCTCATGTAGCCTAGACTGGCCTCAAACTTGCTATGAGATTGAGAATGGCCTTTAACTTCTGATCCTCCTGTCTCTATTTCCAGAGGGCTGGGATTACAGGCACATGCCACAACCTTGGTTTATGTGATGCTAGGGACTGAACCCAGAGCCTTGTATATGTTAACCAAGTACTTACTGCTGGCCACATCCCCAGCACAATAAGATTTTCTAAAAGAGGGGCTAGAGAAGTGGCTCAGAGGTTAAGGGCACCAGTGGCTCTTCCATCCCATTCATTTCCCAGCACCCAGAGGGCAGCTCACAACCTTATGGAACACCAGTTCTAAGGGAGCTAACAGCCTCTTCTGGTCTCCACGAATGTGATGCACAAACACACACACACAGGCAAAACACCCACACACATACAATAAAACGGATAAATCTAATAAAAAAAGTTTTCTAAAAGATTAAAATGGACTATTTTAATAGAAAAATAGGTTATTGGTTGAGAATATATACTGCTCTTCCTTTTAACTCCAGTTCCAGGAGACCTAACTACCTCTTCTGGCACATGTGTATGTGCATGCACACACACGCATACACACCTTGAAAAAACATTAAAACAAAATACAGAAAAAATAATAAAGTTGATAAGATAGCAACAACAACAATTCATAACCACTTAAAGCTTTTTTATTAATAGTCTCACTTTTTAATTCTGATTTCACAGTTAAGTTAATCTTGTGAAGCTGATGGATGTCATGTTTGATCTGGTGTAGATACTGGAGTTCTGATAACTTTTAAACACTTTTACAGGTGCTGGGTCTGGCAGTAAAAGCCTGTAATACCAGCCCACAGGAGGGAGGAGGGAGAAGAATCCCCAACTGTGGCCAACTGTGCTGTACAGAAGCCAATGACCTGTTCAGATAACAACAAAAGGCTGAGTGGGCAGCTCATGAGGAATCCTAGCATTCAGCAGATACAGGCAGGAAGGAATGTGAGTTGCAAAGCCCGGGCTACAGTGAGTTCTAGGCCAGCCTGGGTTACACAAGACCTTGTGTCAGTCAAGCCAAACCAAACCTTGTCTGTCAAATCAACCCTCTGTCTGAACAATAAAACATTGAAAAAAAATTTTTTTTGTATAAATTTAAGACTTAAGACTCAAACCAGCTTACCTGATCTACCAGAATTAAAAATATTCTTTCAAACCATTTGGGATATTAAAATCTAGAGGAAAAAAATCTTTAATATTGAGACATAACAGAAAAGTTTTTTTTTAAAGGCCAATATTTAAGCCATTTTACTTTTGCCATAAAAATCTTAAGTGTTGGGGCTGGAGAGATGGCTCAGAGGTTAAGAGCACTGAATGTTCTTCCAGAGGTCCTGAGTTCAATTCCCAGCAACCACATGGTGGCTCACAACCATCTGTAATGAGATCTGGTGCCCTCTTCTGGCCTGCAGGTGTGCATGCAGACAGAATATTGTATACATAATAAATAAAATTAATAATAACGGCCAAGGAAGAAAGCTTACTCTTCGCCTGCTTGCCTTCACTCTTGCTCACTGACATTAGAGCCTACTTCTTTGGGACATACACTGAAGGCCAACTGAGACATCCAGCCTAATGGACTGAACAACTACTGGGTTTTGGACTTTCCACTGGGATATAGCCATTGTTGGGTTAGCTGGACCATAGCCTATAAGCCACTCTAATAAAGCCTCTTTATGTATAAAGTGCCATGCCTGTCTGTTTCCTGCCGTAATGATAACAGACTAACCCTCTAGAACCATAAGCAAGCCCACAATTAAATGCTTCTTTTGATGAGTTGCCTTGGTCATGGTGTTTCTTCACAGTAACTAAGACACGTGTATCTTTATAAGGAAATCAAATATCTTATATCACTTTACCTCACTGTGTGTTCATCTATCAAGTACTTTTTTTGTGTGTGGTTTTTTGAGACAGGGTTTCTGTGTAGCTTTGTGCCTTTCCTGGAACTCACTCTGTAGCCCAGGCTAGCCTTGAACTTACAGAGATCCACCTGCCTCTGCTTCCCGAGTGTTGGGATTAAAGGCGTGTGCTACTACCACCCGGCTTCTATCAAGTTCATATACTTAATGTTTATATTGCTTAGAAGACTAGACATGCTCAGCGAATTTTTTTTGCAGGCTTATTATATAAGGAATACTGCTTTGAATTCACTATATAGGCTGAGATGGCCTTGAGCCTCTTGATTCCGGCTTCTGAGTGTGAGGTTATAGGTATAGACATTATGCCAGGCTACGAAATCAGCTTTTGTTGGGATCAGGGAAAGTCATCATTACACTTGTGGGTGGCACCAGTGGGGTGGCTCAGTGGGTGCAGTGCCCACCAGGCAAGCCTGACCCCAGAGTCCATGTAAAATGGACAGTCATCCAGAAAGCTGTCCTCTGATACCCAAACTTGACACACACACGCAATAATAAAGTGGACCCACAATGAAGATGAGTATGTTAAAACTTGAGTCTGCCTTGGAAAGAACGTGCTGTGTAGTAACTAAAGTCCAAAAGAATCCACAGTGGTAACTTTCCAAAAGCTGAGATCACACAAATAAACTAAACTAAACTAAACTAAACTAAACTAAACTAAATGGCAGTCATTGCTAAGTTAGTATAAATACAATGGGATAGAAGACCAGCACTTAGTGAATACCTTACTTACCTCTGTGCAGTTTAATTGGACAGGAAAAGTCAGAAGCATAGGGATCATCCTCTCCAGATGCCAGTTTCAAGGCAAGCTCTAATTCAACACACTCAAACACATACAGAGAAGGGATGAGGTCAACCCTGGGATCCCAGGACTTTTCTGACTGTTAAAAACACAAAGGGGGGGAAAAAGGACTGAAATTTCAACCTCTCATATGAATTAAAAAAGGTACACAAATACAGAAGCAAAAACCTGGTCACTTAGCCCTTCCAAATGTTAGTTTTACCCTCACCCCAGTCCTTAAACATCTAGCTCCCCTGTGATCCTTAAACAACATAACAAAAACAGAAGCCTGGGGAAAAGCAAGCCCAGTGATACAAAGGTCTTTCTTTACCTTTGTTACCAAGGACTAGAATATAGAGGTCAAGCTGAGTGTGGTGCACACCTTTAATCCCAGCACGCAGGAGGCAGAGACAGACCGATTTCTGTGAGTTTTAGGCCAGCTTGGTCTACATAGCAAGTTCCAAGACAAGCAGGGCTACACAGAAAGACCTTGTCTCAAGAAACCAAAATAAGGGCTGGAGAGATGGCTCAGCGGTTAAGAGCACTGGCTGTTCTTCCAGAGGTCCTGAGTTCAATTCCCAGCAACCACATGGTGGCTCACAACCATCCGTAATGAGATCTGGTGCCCTCTTCTGGTCTGCAGGTGTGCATGCAGACAGAATATTGTATACATAATAAATAAATAAATCTTTAAAAAACAACAACAACAAGAAACCAAAATAAAAAAAGAAGGCCAGAATCACTGTTAACAGTGGTGTTAATATAAGTGTGTAGGAAATTGGGCACACACTTGTAATCCCAGCACTAGCTGGGAAAGTCAAAGCAGGAGGATTTCTAGATAGAGACCACCTTGGCCTATAGTGTAAGTTCAAGGCCAGGCTCAGCCACATAGTAAAACACCATCTCAAAAATAAAAGGACAGGGGTTAGAGAAATATCTCAGAGGTTAAGTACACTGGCTGCTCTTGCAGACGACCCAAGTTTAGTTCCTAGCACCCACATGACAACTAACAACCATCTATAACTTCAATTCCAGCAGATAGATGCCATTTTCTCAATATGTCTTTTTTTTTAAACGTAAATTGAAGAAAATCAAAAAATAAACTTGAAAACAAGCATGGTCCAAGCTTTTCTTTCATCATGTATATGAGTGTTTGACCTGCAAGTCTGTCTCTGTGCCACTTGCATACCTGCTGCCCACAGAGGCCAGAAGAGGACATTGGATCCCCTGGGACTGGAGTTACAAACAGTTGTGAGCCACCATGTGGGTGTTAGGAATTGAACCTGGATCTTCCTGAAGAGCAGCCAGTGCTCATTAACACTGAGACATCTCTCCAGCCCCAAGAGCAGACTTCTGTCTGGAGTATTCAATTTACTGGCACAGGGTGTGAAACAAGATCAGAAACAAATACAGTTTCGTGGACTGGTAAGTTGGGCAATGTTCTTCTAACTTCTTTCCACTGGAACTCTTAGTTATGCTTCACTTATTCTCACAATGCACCTGCTGTTGGAGATGTGAAACGTAGCAGCGCCAGCTTGGCACTTACTGTTTGATCGTCTTCTTCCTCCCCCTCCAGGACAACACAGTGGTACAGCATTCCTGACTCAGTCGCAATTACTAAGATATTGGGAACACAGGGCAAACAGAGTACAGCACAGGCGTCGTAACCGTAGTTATCTTCAGCTGCAGGGTGCATGGGCAACGGTCCCAACAGCTTTCCAATATTCCCAGGGCTAACAGAAGAATGAAAACATTATCAGGAAAATGTTGACAGAAGACAATCGCCCCCTACTCTTTGATTTTTGTCTTCCTTCAGCTACTGTAACTTCAAATAAAGGTCTCTATTTTTCATTTTCCCACTCACATCGCAGCAATAGTGATTCCTGATCTGATCATTTTCCCTTGAAAGGAAAGCAGCAATGCCTGAAGGGATTCCAGATTTTTGCTTCATTTGGTTTCTTCCTTCCAGTCAAAGTCCTATGTAATCTAGGTTGCCTTTAATTCTTGATCCTCCTGTCACAGCCTCCAGAGCTAGGATTCTAGAATGCCACTGTACCTTTGAAGACACTGTAGACTGGCATTCTGTGAGGCTCAGGGGCATGACTGGCATCTATTGGTGGTGTTAAGATCAGAGGTTCCATCCCCAGTAATCACTACCACCAGAAAAATCAGAGACAAAGGGCTGGATAGATAGTTCAGTGATTAAGAGCATTGGCTACCATTGCAGAGGACCTGGGTTCGATGCCCAATACCTACATGGTGTTTTATGAATGTCTGTCAATAGCTCCAGTTGTAGGGAATGTGATGCCCACTTCTGGCCTCTGCATGCATATGGCACACACACACACATATATATAGGCAAAACACACACATGAAATAAAAATAAATCTTAAAAAAAAAAAGAAGGAAAAAAAAGGACAAGGTCCCATTACACAGCCCAGGCTAGCCTCAAACTCAGAACTGCTGTGTTAGACTTCTGTGTGCTGAAGTTATGGCATGTACCAACACATGTAGCCTGGTTTCCATTTTTCCCACTCCACTGACAGTACCCCAGCAAAGATCACCCATGAATCCAAAGGCTAACATGACTGACCGCTTCATTATCACTGGGTAACTCCTGCTGTCGCCTGACATTCTTCTTTTGGAGACAGGGTCTCTCCATACAGCCTTCGCTCTTCTGGAACTCACTATACAGATCAGGCTGGCCTCAAACTCACAAACTCTGCCTGTCTCTGCCTCCTCAGTGCTGCCATGAAAGACCTGCACCACCCGCCTGGCTGCTTACCAGTGTCAATACTCCTAACAGTTTCTTTTCTGGTCGTGTTCTCTACCTTTCTGAACTCGCCCTTCCTAAGCTTTGTTCTCATTTTTCTCTCATTTTCTGGGCTCAAAGGGTGAACCCAAGACCCAAACAAAACAAAAAACCCAACAACAAAAAGGCAAAACTGACACTGAAAAACAAACAAACAAAGAAACAAACAAACCAACCCTGGGTGTACTGGATAGAAACTTACACCGCTCCAGCCCTCCCTGTCCTTCTACTCTGCTCAGAAACCTCCCAGTCTTCCAGAAGAGACCTCACCATGTTCATGACCTAGAAATGTCGCTCCATCAATTTTCCAGCTGCAGTATTTGTTGTTTTGTACCTGAATTCACTGCTGTAGACCAAGATGTCAAATGACTGAACCTTGAATGGCTTCTGTGCTTATTTGTATACTCGAGTCTGGGATGCCCTTGTGACTAAAATGGTCTCACCCTTCCTGTCACTTCATTTAATCCTGCTTGAGACTGTTAGTCCCATGTGACATCAGTTCTCTGCAAAAATTCCCTTAACTCCTGCAGTCAAAATAGATAGTGTCTCCTTTTTAGTACTTAATGTGTCCCAGTACTAGGAAATGAGTCCTTATATGTTCATGTGTACACATGGCTTTCTCCACAATTTCAATGCAAGACATCAGATTACATCTAATCATACCCATGCTAACTTGTTTATATAAGAGAAACAATGCTTTTTCAGTTAACTAGACTTTGTGAGCCAAATTTAGTCTTTTCTTAACACAACTTCCCTAAAAAAACAAGGAAGAGGACAATCAAATAATCTGTACCATTTCTCATCTATACCCGGAACACAGGAATGTGCATCTCAATCAAGTTCAACAGTGATGATGTATACACTAACACTGGTTACTGCATTAACTTACACATGTAACAGACTAACGTAGGTGAGGAAGGTCTCTCCGTTCTCATATAAGATGTACAGTGGATATGCCACCGCTTCTTCTTGGCCTTTTTGTCCAAATATATTTTTTGAGACTGTTGCCAGTGGCCCAAAGTCAAATGCAACTGCAGTCTCTCCTAGAGATGCTGTATATGCCCTTCTGCAAAGAGATTCGAAAAAAGTTTGTTAAAAACAAAAACCATTATGAAGAATAAACAAATTAAATTATTAATAAACAAATTAATACCATAGTAATTAGTGAAAAATTTGAATTTTGAAATAGTTTAAATGCAGACACACAAACCACATATATAGAAATATAAAGAGAAATGGAGCCGGGCGTGGTGGTGCACGCCTTTAATCCCAGCACTCGGGAGGCAGAGGCAGGCGGATCTCTGTGAGTTCGAGGCCAACCTAGGCTACCAAGTGAATTCCAGGAAAGGCGCAAAGCTACACAGAGAAACCCTGTCTCGAAAAAACAAAACAAAACAAAAAAAAAAAAAAAAAAAGAGAGAGAGAGAAATGGAGCCGGGAGGTGATGGCTCACACTTTTAATCCCAGCACTTGGGAGGCAGAGGCAGGCGGATCTCTGTGAGTTGAGGCCAGCCTGGGCTACAGAGTGAGATCCAGGACAGTTAGGGCTACACAGAGAAACTGTCTCTAAAAACCACAAAAGGATGAAAATCAGATGAATACAAATTAATTTATTCCAGTAACATTTACCACTTACTATGTGCTATGCACTGTTCATAAAATAAACCAGCAAATTAAAGAATCACTTCTCTTTCTAGTGAGTGAGCAAAAATAAACAACACATTCAGGAAATGATTTTGTTGTTGTTACTTTTGGTTTTATTAAGACAGGGTCACACACTATAACCCATGCTGGCCTTGAACTGTAACAGTCCTTCTGCTTTGGCCTTCTGAGTGCTGAGATTACTGAAGTGTGTCATTTTTTTTTTTTTTTTTCTGAAAGAAAGTGGTGTTATAAAGAAAAAGGAGGGTCAAATGGTGTTTGCAGGAGTGCTGTTTAGTAGCCTGTATGGCACAGGAGGACTTTGAGAAGCTGACATCTGAGCACAGGTCTGAAGAAAGTATGGGACCTGGTCTAGTTATCTGGGAAGGAGCAGTTGAATACAATAATACACACCAAGGGTCTAAGGTGGATAGTGATGCTTAAGGAATGGCAAAGAAGCCAGGGCATCTGGGGCTTGGAGAGCAAGGGCACAGTAGGAAGAATGACGGTGAACTGAAGTCAGGAGGTAAGCCTGTGGGCATCACATAGCTCCGGGTGTGGAAAACAGGTAAGTAAGTGATCTCACCGAAAGGGAAGCTACGTATTCCTTTGGCTGCTGTGCTGGACACAGGCTATAGAGTATAAAGGATTTCCACTTTCTCTATGCTTTTTTTCTATTTTTCCCAAATAGATATGCATTACCTGTATAGTTAGGAAGGGACTATAAAACCATGGTGCCTATGTATATTAAAATTTGGTATAATTTGTTACCCAAAATGATTTTTGTTTAACAAAAGGTTAATGAGTATGGGTAAATTACAACCAAAACTTCACAGTTTAAATAATCAACATCACCTAAAGGTGTAAATACCATATTTTAGTTTATCACATGGAAAAGTATATGGTATCAGAATATGAGAAATATCAAGATAATGGAACAAATAGAGAAGTTAATGAAATAAAATAACTCCTAAGTCACTAAACCTAACTGAAGCTTCATTATACTCAATCCCAGCACTCAGGAGGCTGAGGCAGGAAGGTTGCTACAACTCTGTTGCTACCCTAAGCTTCAGAGTGAAGCTCCTAGGTCAGCGAGAGCTACAATGTGAGAACTTGTATCAAGAAACAAAGGAGGAACTCAGTGGGTAAAGGTGCTTGACTCCAAGACTGACAGTCTAAGTTTCTCCTTGTGATACTCATGGGAGAAGTTGAGACCTGCCTCCTTCAAGTTGGCCTCTGGCCTACACATACATCAATGCAGGAGTACACACATTCATGCAACATCAGTGTATGCACACACACAGTAAATAAATAAATAAAAAAGACAGACGGACAGACTGGCTGATAGGAAGTAGGTATGAATGAATACTCTGTGCCAACACAAATGCTAAACAATCTTTCATTCTGATACTAGGGTTGAGCCTAGGGCCTTGCACACAGTAGGTAAGTACTCTACCATTAAGTTATATTCCAGGTGGTGAGCACTTTTTAATGAATGATCCCATTCACTCTGTACAATAATCCTAAGAAATGAGCACTGTCAATTTTTTATATTCATGGAATATAGTCACAGAAATGAAGCTTAGCACAATTAGAAAACTTTCCCAGATGCCATAGAAGGCAAGTGGCAGAGTCTAGACTGGAACCAGGTGGGCTGACTGATGCCAGATCAGAGTATTTAACACTGTATTTGCTCTACTGACTCTTATATACATACTGTGCCTGTCAAAAACAAACAAACAAAACCCCATCACCTAACTAGGTTAGTTCCAGAAACACACTACAGGACAGAAAATACCCAGACTCCAGAACAGAATTAACCTCTGAGCTAGGTCCTGCCCTATTATGGAAAGAAATGCACTGGAATTTAAGCTGGTACTGTATTTCTTCATATCATTTAAGTGAAATTTTCAGGGCTGGGACAACCAGAGAGTAAACAGTCCCAGGCTGTAGCAACCCTGGCTCTTAGCAGTAGACATAAATTCATCCTAGAGAAATAAACCCCCAACTCAGAATCTCAATATTCCCACACTTCAAGATCAGGTAAATATAAGTTCCCAGTAAGAGATCATCAATGAAGAGGAAAGCAACCTGACTGTAGGTCAGGAGAAGAACAAACATAGATCTTAGTATATCACTATCACTCCCATTAAGACTTTCAAGTATTAAAAGTGTCAAGTACAGACTGGGTGGTGATAGCACAAGCCTTAAACCCAACACTCAGGAGGCAGAAGCAGGCAGATCTCTGTGAGTTCAAGGCCAGCCTAGTCTACAAAGCAAGTTCTAGGACAGCCAAGGCTGTTATACAGAGAAACCCTGTCTTGAAAAACAAAAACAAAAAACAAAGTATCAAATACAGAATAAAGATGCATAAAATGTTCAAGAAATTATATTTAGAACAAGAAAAACTAAACATGAAGATAACTAAATGTAAATTCCAAAAATATTGACATTAGCTTTCATTCTAAGTGTGCAGACTGTATTTGACTATGTGTAGTGCCCATCAGAAAGTCTGATCAGGAGGCCAGAGGGTTGGGTTCTGCAAGTTCAAAGGATGATTCCATTAAGAGTAAGCCAGGACATGTAGTAGGTAAGAAAACAAAAAAAGCCAGGAGCACAGATAATCAGAAAGGCCAGGCACAGAGGTGCACGCCTTTAATCCCAGCACTCAGGAAGCAAAGGCAGGCGGATCGCTGTGAGTTTGAGGCCAGCCTGGTCTACAAAGCGAGTTCCAGGAAATAGGCAAAGCTACACAGAGAAACCCTGTCTCGGGAAAACAAAACAAAACAAAAGAAAAAAACCTCAACATTTTTGTGACAAATAAAAACTTACCCTTTATTGAGTATTAAGCTTTCCTCCTCTGCTTCTGAAAGTACAATCACCTTAGTGGGTGTCTGAGGCTCACGGAGAGAGTAAATTCTAGCAGTCAAAAGAAAAGAAAATAGTACTTAAGTTCTCTTTGATATCAGACAGGGTAGCTCACACTGTAATTCTATCACTTGAGAGGCTGAGGCGAGAGGACCACGAAGACCTCCGGGCTACATTTACAGACCAGTGTGGGTTACAGAGTAAGACATTATCTCATCAAAACAATTTAATCAGTTCTTAAGTATTTTCCTACCAGGGGCTGGAGACATGGCTCAGCAGTTAAGAGTTCTTGTTGCTCTTGTAGAGGAGCTGGGTTTGATCCCCAGCACACGGAGGCTCACAACCGTTTGTAACTCTAGTTGTGGGGTTCCTTCCTCTTCTGACCTCCATGGGCACCAGGTATGCATGAGGTGCACATATGTACAAAACATCCATACAAATAAAATAAATCTAAACAATTTATAAAGAATTTCCTACTAGTTCTTAAATCATCTCTTTGCCAAAGATCTTGCCTATTTCCTCTAGTTAACCATGCAGAAGGGGAGTTTATGACCCAAAGAAATGCTTTCTATCTTTAGCAACATTTTTTGGGGGGTGGGGGGTGGATAACAGCGTTAGGGATGGAACCCAAGAACTCAAGCATAAGCACTGAACCACTGAGCTCCATTCCCCACACCTTTAGTCCTACAGCAACTTGATATACCATGCTTGTTGATACCCATGGGAGGCCGGCACCTTTCTCAACAGAAACAGGAAGAGTGGATTTGGAAGGTGGTGGGGAGGGGGAGAATGGGAGGAGGCAAGCCTTTACTCCCAGCACTCAGGAGGCAGAGGCAGGTGGATCTCTGTGAGGTCAAGACTAGCCTTGTCCACACAGTGTGAGACACTATCTCAAAGGGGGGAAAAAAGAGAAAGAGAGAATGGTTACAGTAGGCAATCAGATAAAAACATTACAACATTCAGTGACTTATTTGTGTTATCCCGAGCAACTATTCAGTAAATAAGTAGTAAGACACAAAGCTTTTCCATTCACAAGGTAAACTAGAAAAGGTAAAGGTCACCTTATCACATTGTCTGACGTCAACAGCACTATGTGGGGATCCAGCATCTCACTTGGATACCACGCAGCATGCTTCAGAGTCAGAGAGGTAGAGCTGGTGAAAAATCTCTCAGCAATTGGCGTGGTACTAAAATAAAACAATTTTCAAAAACATTTGTGTGTAGAACTTGGAAGAAACACATTCTAACCTACTGTAACACTGTTCCTTTCCTTCTCTTGTCATTCTGAGAGCATTCCAAGAACCTATCCAAGAAACCAAAATGCAAATATTTTCTACATTACAGTAATATATTTTATACATTTTGGTTTTGCTGGTTCAGACAGGATCTTGCTACATAGCCTGGCTAGGGTCTTGCCCTCACAATGTAACCCAGGCTGACCTTGAACTCACAGCAAATCATCCTGGCACAGCATCCTGAGGGCTGGGATTGCATTTGTGTATTACCATACCCAGCTTATATAGTTCTTTAAAAATGTGTTTTGATATTGCCTCTTGTTTGGTCTTTTTGCGAATCAATGTAGTAAGGAAACTATAAGGGCAGATACGATTATTCTGAAAATTAAGAAACAGTGATCTAAATACTATTAAGCAATTCAAGTAGTCTCTCTTATGTTTTAGAGGTAAAGTAAGTCTAGGTTTCTACGTTATATTCTTTTCAGTAGACATTTTAGATTCCCACTTTCCTGAATTTTTATTTTTTAATTTTTGTGTGTGTGTATAAAAATGAAACTGAAAGTTGCGCATATTTCTGCAGTTCCAGGTTCACCCCTGTGTGGGGCAGGGAAGCAGGGAAGGGTTATTACTTGGCAGGCTTTGTTACACTAGGTATTAAGACTCCCTTCACCCCCTTGTTTTTTTTTTTTGAAACTTGGAAGTAGCCATGAGCCTTAATTTAGATGTTTTCTTTCTGTGACTGAACACCTGGCAGCTGACCAACTGATGTACCTTAGGGCATGAGTAGCTCATGGTACATTTATGATGTCACAGTACGAAGTGCAATGACCAGAAAATGGCCTGACATATTAATGGTATCTTGGAACAAAGATGTTAATCAATAAACAAAGTCCTTAATCCACACACTTTACTTCAATATGTGACTAGTTCTTAAGCTCATGCACTTAACTGCAAAATTTCGGCTATTTCTGTAAAAATAATGGACTGATATTGTTTCTTGTAATTACAAATAAATATTAATACAGTATTCTTCAAAAGTAGTAACAAAAGGGGCTGGGAAGGTAGCTCAGTGGTTGAGAGCACCTGATGCTTTTGCAGAGGATCCAAGATTGGTTCCCAGCACCCTCATGGCAGCTCACAACCATCTGTAACTCCAGTTCCAGGGGATCTGACACTCTCTTCTAGGCTTCCTGGGTACCAGGCACACAAGCAGTATAGTACACTTACATAAATGAAGGCAAAACACTCATACACATTAACAAAAATGGTAACAGCAATAGCAACACAGGAAGCCAGTCTGCAGGATCACATGAATGCTCAAATGTTCTAATAGTAGAATCCCAAAATACATTTCAACTACCTCTGATCTAAGCAAGTTACAGTCAAACACTAAATGGAAATGCAACTTACCTACAATTCACAGTTGCTTTTCCACCTTCAAATTCAGAATCCTTTCCCCATCTTTGAGGTAATTCTAATGCCATAAGTCCTTTCATTCCTATAAGTGCTACATGATGTTGCGTGGGACTTAACAAGACTTGATGAATTTCAAACAGGGGTGGATTTATGCAAAGTAATCTCTGAAAATTAAAGCAATTTAGTAAAAATAGTTAATTTTAATGTTAATATATTTGGGAGTTGCTTGAAACCATAATCATGCTTTAATTTTCTATAGTTACAAAATAACAGCATTCTGGACAAGTACTAATACTTGTTGTATTAACTGTTTATTCCCCAAGAAACTATCTCTGGGTGCTTCATAGATGACTTAGCTGCTAAAGGCACTTGCTCCTCTAGCAGAAGACCAGAGCTTGGTTCCCAGCACTCACATTTTAGTTCACAGTCTGGAACTACAGTTCCAGGCAATCAGATACCCTCTTCTGGCTTCCTGGAGCACCTGTATTCATTCATTCATTCATTCATTCATTCATTCATTCATTCATTCATTCATACACATACACACACACACACACACACACACACACACACACACACACACTTAAGTGTTAGGGCTGGAGATGGCTCAGTGGTTAATAAGAAGCATTGGCTACTCTTCCAGAGGACCTGGGTTCAATTCCTGGCACCTACATGGTGGTTCTGTAACCATTTTCTGGCCTCTGTGGGTACCAGGCACATGAATAGTACATGCACACACATACAGACAGAACATGCATAAACAGAAAATTAAAAACAAAACAAAAAACTTTAGCTAGGCAGTATGCTGGCACATGCCTTTAATCCCAGAACTCTGGGAGGCAAAGGCAGGAAGATCACTGAGTTTGAGGCCAACTGGTCTACAGTCTGAGTTCCAGGACAGCCAGGGCTGTATACAGAGAAACCTTGTCTCAAAAAACAAAACAACAAAACAAAAACCCCAAACAAACAAAACACAAAAACTTGCCTCCTCACATAACCTCACAAAAACTACTTAAGATTTGTTTTTCTTCTCTGTATTCCTGGCATCAAGCAGACTCTTGATATTTAGTGAACAAATAAGTTTAGAAGTATTAATAAAAGATAACATTTTATAAACAGTACTGTAGAATAAAGAATAGCTTCAGGCCAATTATGGTAGTGTACACCTTTATTTCCTGTAGCTGGGAGGAAGATACAGGTGGCTCTGTTTGAGTTTCAGGCCACCCAATGCTACAAAGTGAAAGCCCAGATTAGCTTCAAGAGTTTTGCAGCAAACAGTACTGATTTATCTATGTGGGCGTAGTATAAAAGAGTGATATTTTAAGGGAGTTCTAATAATTTGTGATAGCATCATACATCCTCAAAAATACTCACTTTTACACTGGTACTTCCTATTTCTTTTCTCATGACCATTTCAGATGACTACTTTCTTTTCTTTTTACTCTTAGTAAATAATGATGAGACTGTCAATATATTATTTACCTTTGTATGGAGAATCATGCTAAGCCAAAATCGTTTAAGATAAGGCTTTTTTGAATATAGTAAGATTTCTAATTGTAAGCCAGTTTGTTTTTAAATGACTGTTGCAGAGCTGGGCAGTGGTGGTGCACAGCTTTAATTCCAGCTCTGACCAGGATCTGCCTGATCTCTGAGTTTGAGGCCAGCCCAGTCTGAAGAGCAAGTTCTAGGACAGCCAGAGTGGTTGCACAGAGAAACCCTGTCTTGGGAAAAAAAAAAAAAAAAAACCCACACAAAAACAAAAACAAAGTCACCAAATATTAACAGAGCTCTTGCATGCTCTAAGATTAGGTCAAGTGCTAGACATAAAGAAATAAGGTCGACACAGTCTCTGTTTTGGTGTTTACAAATGAGAAAATACAACAAAAACACAGTGTGGTAACATAGGATCATCTTACACTTACACACACACACACACACACACACACACACACAGACTGGCTTGGTTCAGACCTGTAATCTCAACAATCAGAGACTGGGCAGGAGTTCCAGACCAGCCTGGGCTACATAAGTGATTTCAGACCAGAGAAAAGAAAATCAAAGGAAAATAAATAATTAATTGAAACAATGCATGAATTTCTGATACTTATTCTTAATGGGAATTTTACAGCAGGTAAATGTGTAAAATGTTGACCAAGTTTCTCAAGAGCACTGGCTGCACCTTGTTAAAATCAATCACTTCTCAACAAGAATTAGTCCAGGACACACAGCAGATCTCATGCATTGGAATGAATGCCACATTTTGGGTTTTTTTTTTTCCTTGTTTGTTTGCTTGCTCCTTTTTTTTATTTTTTTCTTTTTGAGACAGGGTCTCTCTATGTAGTCCTGGAACTCACTATGTAGACCAGGCTGGCCTCTGCCTCCCAAGTGCTGGGACTAAAGACCTGTCTCTCTATGTAGTCCTGGAACTCACTATGTAGACCAGGCTGGCCTCTGCCTCCCAAGTGCTGGGACTAAAGACCTGTGCACCAGTCCTGGCTTTAAAAAAAGTCTCTAACGGAGGGGCAAAGTAGTTTTTTTTTTCCTTTCAATTAATTTTGGGGGGGATGCTACAGGGGTGAGGGACAGATTTGGAGGGACTGGAAGGTGAGCAGGATTGGGGTACACGTTGTGAAATCCCCAAAGTATCAATAAAGAATTATGTTATATATACATATATATATGTGTGTGTGCATATATAAATGTGTGTATATAAATAAAATACTGGGGGGGGGGGGGTTGTTTTTTGTTTTAAGATAGGATTTCTCTGTGTAGTCTTGATGCCTGTCCTGGATCTCATTCTAGACCAGGCTGACCTCGAACTCACAGAGATCCGCCTGGCTCTGCCTCCTGAGTGCGTGTGCCACCACCGCCTGGCTTGGGGGGAAAGTCTTTAAAAGAGAATCAGTTTACTACAAACGAACACTTCAATAAAGCAGTATTCGGTCACAGCAAGTCTAGAATAATTCTGATTATTTCAACCTTCACATGTCATTCAGTGGCTCATCAAATCAAAAAGGTATGAAGACCTAGATCAGAGCTGGAACTCTTGTGCTTGCCCCGGTGGAGGTGAAGGTGTGTGCATTTCTCCTACGGATGCGTTAATGGGAGTGTGCGCATGTGCGCGCGTGTTGATTTCCCTGCACTGCAACAAACGAACCAACCCTTCCAACTTTAGCGCGCGCCCAAAGGGGCAAAACCAACACCCAAAACCCAGGGACTCCCTTTTTTCATTTCAGTCAGGCAATGTGGTCCTTTTAAACCCGTCCTAAAGCTCACGATCAACCCAAAGAATGTGCCAGATCTTTAAACAGGGTTCTTTGGGCCAAGCCACTAAAACTGCTGTCTCCCCCAGAGCACCGACCATGTATCACGCACGTCACGGACCTCTCTTTTCCTCCCAGGCACTCGGAACACCAGTTCCTCGAAGTGCCTGGCAGTGACCGAGACAATACTCCTGCTGGAGAGGAATAAAGATCCGGAAGGCGGGCTTTTCCACTCGAAGCGGGATGCTCCCGAGAGACGCCTGCTGCAGTCCGCTAGCACACCCACGGCCGAGCCACGCCACCCAGACGGGAAGCGAACCCAGGAGCCGAGTGAGGGGCCCGCCCAGGGTCGCTTTCCAGACGCACTGGCGCACCTGGTACTGCGAGAGAGGGGGCTCCACGCTGCCCCCGCTGGGGCCGCGAAGGCGAACCACCAGGAAGGCGCTGTCTTCTGCGTCCCACAGAAAGAGCTCCCCTCCGAGGCCGAAGACCAGGTTTCTCGTCAGCGGCAAATGCGGCGGCAGCGGAGGGCACGAGGGAGAAGTCGAGGCCGCTGGCTTCTCCGCTTCGGCCGGACTCCTGCTTTTCAGGCCCTCGCGGAGCCGCAAGAACGCGACGTGGTTAGGGAGCCAGCTCTGCCACAGCTCCCCGTCACCCGCAGGCCCCTCGGCGGCCGCCATCTTGAACACAACAGCTCTCCGTTCTGGGAGCGCAGCCGCCGCGGCGCGTAGCCAATCCGCGACCAGCACTTCACGGCTTCAGCCTATCAGCGAGTGGGCATCTCCTAGTGGGTGGGCCCACTGGGCAGGCATCACTAGAGGAAAGCCAATCTACAGCGCCGCAGAATGACGCCAAAGTGGGCGGGGCGGGGCCAACCACTTGGCGGGGTTAGAGACGGCTGTGGAAGGCCAGTGCGTAGGGCTAAGAACGGGATGTGTGCATCTAATTGTCTGCTGACGCCTCCCCCTGGATAAACTCAGAACTTTCACTCGAGACTCTCCTCCCTCAGCCCAGGTGGTGTTTCCTCCTCATCAGTCACTACTTCATCCGTGGATTTCCCTAAGCCTGCCTCTGTGAGGGGATAGACACTAGAGAGTTCCTAGAAGACCTCACGACCTGCAGGGCAGTCAGCGCCCAGAAACGAGAGCTTCCGGAATCCTTTGCGCGCGGCTAGGGGGGCGGGGATTTGGGAGCCGTCTCCGGTTAGGAGATGGCAGAGTCCTCGGGGTCTCCGCACCGCTGGTTGTACAAACAAGTGGGCTCGCCGCCCTGGAAAGAAGCTTTCAGGAAGGTAAGTGTGAGATTTGGGTCCTAATCACTTCCCTAATCTGTCCCAAGGACCACTGTCCTCTGTTCCCTCGCTTCACTATTGGTCGTGAAGCAGGTGCCCGGAGCGCCTAGCCAGCGAGATGGATCTCGAACTCAGGACTACTGCCACAGGACTGGGTCCTGGCCAGCGCCTGCTACCTTTCGGGCTTTTGGCTGAAGTAGGTGCTATCCCAGGAAGCTTTGTTTTTGGATTCGAGTTTGTTTCAAATGTTAAGTGTCATGACAGCGGTAGCTGATGCTTGCTGTGACACCACCACTTAATGTTGAATTACAGAGAGAAGCACTCTGTATCATATGTCCTGTGAGATAGAAGTTATTTTTCTTCTGAAGAATCTAAAGAATCCCAGTTACTATTAGGAGAGTTTAGTAAGCCTTATGAAGTCAAATAGTCCCTCTGAGAAATAGCATAGCTCTGTGTTCTGCAATCTCTAAGGGAGTGGGTATATTCTAGAAAAATCAATCGCAATGCTGGAAATATTATGTGGAGTAGGGTTTCTCAGCCGTGAATACTGACATTTTGAAGGGGAAAGTTCTGTTATGGGAGATTGTTCTGTACGATGTAGAACACTTAGATGCAGATTCCTTGGCCTGCCTCCTAAATGGCATCAGCCAATAGCAGTTCTACCAGCAGAGCTGTGACAACCAAACATCGTCCTGAGTTGAGGGTGGAGAGATGGCCAAGTGTTAAGCGCACTTATACTCCTGCAGCAGACCTGGTGGCTGTAACTCCAGTTCCAAGGCATCCACCATTGCCATCGTCCGGCCTCTGTGGGCGCCTGCACTCATGCGTGCACATAAACTCATACAGGCACACACATATGCACATAAAAAAAAATCATCAGGGTTGAGAAGCACTGTTGTAGAAGATCATTACTAAAGCCATATGTACAGTAGCAGGAATTTGGAAGCCATATAAATGTCTGAGGTCAGTCTGTGTATGCAGATGCTGTGTACCCAACTGCTTGCATTCAAGATAAAATCTAAAATATAGGAATCTGGAGATGCATGAACAAAGCACTGTGATTTTACCTGTCTGTGTGTGGATGAGGACTTGAGAATATGAAATTTTGCATCTAAAATTCTTTTAATATTTTACGAACTAATTGGTTTTTTTTTTCTTTCTTTTTTAGTGAAATTAACCTTTTCTTTCTTTTACTGTTCTTACCTCCCCCTCCCCCCAGAGATGTCTCGAGAGAATGAGAAACAGCCGGCACAGGCTCCTGAACAAGTACCGCCAGGCTGCAAGCGGTACACCAGGGAGAGCCTCAGACAGATTGCTTGTGCAAGAAGTGATGGAGGAAGAGTGGAATTCTTTGCAGTCTGTAGAGAATTATCCAGAGGCCTTGATTCAGGTCAGGCAAGGGGGCTGTAGCTAGGGGCTGGCTACTCCACAAAGAACTTCTGGAGACATCTTTCTGTTTATCCAGGTCTTTTTTTTTTTTTTTTTTTTACCCTTTTAGAGCTTTATTGGGAGAGAGGGAGGGAGGGGCGGGGAGGGTTATCCAGGTCTTTTCAACCTACCCACTTCCCAGCCCCCAAGCATAATTCTTTTGGCTCAGGCCATTCTCCTTCTGAGTAGATTATTCTATATTGATGGTTCTGCAATACTAGACTTTAGGCATGTGGCAACCTTGTAATGAAACTAATCTTAAGAAGCTAAAAGGGAAGGAAATGTCATTCTTGTTTTCCCCATTGGAAATTTTTACTCACTAGGAATGGGTTAGGGACCTCTCTTTGAAAAGGATGTCCACAGCAATATTCTGATTCCAGCCAATCAGAGTTTGGAGTTGTGTGTCCATAGAAAACTATTTACAGGGGGCTGGAGAGATGGCTCAGAGGTTAAGAGCACTGGCTGCTCTTCCAGAGGTCCTGAGTTCAATTCCCAGCAACCACATGGTGACTCCCAACCATCTATAGTGAAATCTGATGCCCTCTTCTGGCCTGCAGGCAAACAAGCATACAGAACACTGTATACATAAGTAAAAATAAAATAAACAAAACAAAACAAAACAAAAAAACAACCTTCTGTAAAGACCAAGTAGAAAATATTGGGGTTGGGGATTTAGCTCAGTGGTAGAGCCCTGGGTTCGGTCCTCAGCTCCTCAGCGCTGAAAAAAAAAAAAGAAAAAAGAGAGAGAGAGAAAACTATTTACAGTGTATCAGGCAAGGCTATGGGTTAGCATCAGGATTTAGGATTTCTGTTTAGTTTGACTGACTCACAGCTTTACTGTGTTTCTCTGAGCCTTAGTTTTTACATTTACATGAAATAGAGAAAATGGCACAAACATTATGAGAATTGTGTAGGAAAACTTGAAAACCTTTGAAACCATCAAAGCACTGTATAATAATGATGCATTTTCAGGGGCATCTGTGTGTGTGTCCTACAGTATGCTAAATGGTCAGCACAACATCACCACAGTTAGTGCTCACAACAGGCCTCTCAGGTCGGTCTTACTCCAGCTTTACAGAAGCTAAAACAGCTTTTCTAAGACTAGACCTTTTCACAGGGCCAGTCTTAGGACTTTTCCTCAACTGCTGCCTGATTTTGTCTCCTTTGGTGGTGGGTACTTTGATCATTTGTTGTTGGTTTAGCATGGCCACATTGCTGTACTGTCAGCAGATTCTGCAGGCAAACCAGACCAATTTTGCCAGGTCAATCTGGGGTCTTCGAGGCAGCTTTCGGTTACAGATCCCCATGGGACCTGGTGGCCGATTAATACTTCACATGGAAGGTGAAGACACCGCTTTCTGCTCCGTCTGTCTGTCTGTGCCACGCTCAGGAATTAAACCCAGGCTCTTGCATGCTGGGCTCGTGCTGCCCATCTGAGCCACACTCCCTGCCCTCTACTTTCTCTTGTAGTTGGGACTGCCAGGGGACCTCGCTGTGCTGCAGGACATCGAACAGGAGCTGTGTGATGAAGGTAATTCCAGGGTAGTCTTTCCTGCCTATGTGCACCTACCCTTGTGCTGGCCTGTCCTTGACTCAGGATTGGTTTTGTTGTTTTCGATTGTTTGGGGGCTAGGGATTAAACCCAGAGCCTTGGCTTGGAGGCAAACTCTAAAGCTATATCCCCAGCCCTAGGATTAGTTCTTAATTCCTGTCCTTCGACTTCGATCATCAGTTGAGTGTCCAGGAGGCTGTTTGGACTCTTAATTCTTGGCCGTCTGTCTTCCCAACAGTGAGGGCCGTTGGCTCTGTGCCAGGAACTTCTCATTCATGATACCGTTTCCTCCATTCTGACTACTGTGAAAGATGGGATTAGACGGAATAGAAAACAGTATCCTCACACAGGTCCCAGAGCTAGTCAGTGGTAGAGCTGGGAAGCAGTGTCCATGTTTATTTTATCCTGCCTCTTGCTTCTTCGTTCACCTGAGCACTGTGGCTGTGCCTGTAGGGTCAGCGGCTTGTGATCTCACGGAGGAGGGTGGGCTTTCAGGAAGGCGACTGAGCCTCAGTTTCAGATAGCCAGGATAGCATAACGAAACCCGCCTCTTGAATAGTAAACTTGTCACTCTGCATGCGTGGGCACATCTTTACGTATATACCCAAGGGCCAGCTTTCATCATTCTTTATTGTTTGCCCATGAGTTTGCGAGCATCTGCTTCTTGAGGTTCTGAGAGCAGTGTGTAGCGTACACAGTTTTGCATCTTATATCACGGTGACTTACTCCATATAGCCTTGTCTTGACTGGGTTTCACATTTATCTGTAAAATAGAGTAGACCTGCCTTACGGGTACCGGACAATCCCGGGCCTTTTGCCTTGCAGAAAAGTCCATCATAAGCGAGTATGAGAAGAGCTTACAGTTTGATGAAAATTGTCTCAACAGCATGTTGGCTGAGTGGGAAGCAAACCCCCTCATCTGTCCTGTGTGTATAAAGTAAGGCTTTTCAAAATCTTTCTAGTACTATCGGTTCTCATCCCCTACCCCACAGTGAGGGTGATGCCTCTGCCCCCTAGATTATTGACTGAGAGGTAGAGAGAACCAGGTCTTGTTACCACAGTGATCTGGGAATCCTAATTCTGTCTCTAGGTACAACCTGAGAATAACGAACAGTGTGGTCACGTGTCCGTGTGGCCTGCACATCCCATTTCACGTAAGTGTCCACACACATTCCCTATTACACCGACCGTATTAAAGAGCCTCTGGTGGCGGCTTGGAGTCAGTTGTACACATCCATGCGTTACCCTTCTTGTCACTGACAGGATCCTGCAGCGATAACCTGAGAGAGGGTTATTTTGGTTTAGGACTTCAGAGGGGTCAGTGCATCATGCCAGGGAAAGCATGGTAGAATGGTCCCATGGGGTGAAAGCCAGGACTCCTCAGCATCTTGGCCAGTAGGAAACAAGATCTGTTCCTAGTAGCCTACCAGATAGACTTCCTATGTTTTGCCTGCATGTATGTCTGTGTACTGTGTATGTGTCTGGAGCCCTGGAAGTAAGAAGAGGGTGTTGGGTCCCCTGGAAATGGAGTTATAGATGGTTGTGAGCTGCCGTGTGGGTGCTGTCAGCCCAGGTCCTCTGGAAGAGCAGCGAGTGCCCTTAACCACTGAGCCATCTCTCCAGATCCGTTTTTTTTTTTTTTTTTTTTTGTTTGTTTGTTTGTTTGTTTGTTTGTTTTGAGGCAGAGTCTAGTAGTAGCCCAGGCTGGCCTCAAACTCACTCATAGCTCAGCTTCTGATCCTTCTGACGTCCCTTCCAGGTGCTGGGTTACAGGCTTGTGTCACTCTACCTGGTCTTTACACTGTGCTGGGAATGTTTGCCCAGCGAGCATTCTCCCACCTGACTGCAATCCCAGCCGTCCCCCAACAGTCTAAGCCTCCAAAGAATCAAACTGTCTTGACTGGCGATTCAGGTTGTCAACCTGCTGGTTATACAGTATTTAAGATTAGTTGGGCCTGGAGAGATGGTTCAGGGTTGAGAGCACTGATTGCTCTTCCCGAGGACCAGGGTTCAATTCCCAGGACCTATATAGCAACTCACAACTGTCTGTAACTCCAGAACCCAGCACCCTCACACAGACATACATACAGGCGAAAACACCAATAAAAAAAATTTTAAGCCTGGTGGTGGCACATGCCTTTAATCCTACCACTCAGGAGGCAGAGCTAGGTGGATCTCTGTGAGTTCGAGGCCAGCCTGGTCTACAGAGCAAGATCCAGGACAGGCTCCAAAGCTACACAGAGAAACCCTGTCTTGGAAAAAACCGGAAACAAACAAACAAACAAACAAACAAAAAAAGCATTTAAAAAAAAATTTAAAAGATTAGTTGTGGTTGAACTTTGCCAGTCTCCAGGGTTGACAGAGCAGAAGCTGCGTGCCTGTTTGGAGGACAACATAAATGAACACGGTGCACACTGTCCCCACACGCCTGAATTTTCAGTCACCGGTGGAACAGAAGAAAAGCCCAGTCTTCTGATGAGCTGCCTGGTAAGCCTCCATGGATCTAGTCAGTTGCAAGAGCACATCAGTCAGTTCTGTTCCCCTCTTGGTGGAAATAATGGCTTAGAAAAAGGTAAAAAACATGGTTTTTTGGGGGATTTACTTCACAGCTGGGTGTGGTAGCACTTATCTGTAATCCCAGTACTAGGGAGGCTGAAACAGGGAGAGTTAAGGCCAGCCTAGACTACATAGTGAGAACCCGTCTCAAAAACAGATGTTGGGCTGTCAGGATGGCTCAGTAGGTAAGAGCACTTGCTGCCAAGCCTGACAACCCGAGTTCAAGCCTTGGCCCTCATGTGGTAGAAGCAGAGAACCGGTTCCTGCAAATTGTCTTTTGTCTTCCACAACATATAGTGTGCTTGTGCACGTGTGTGTGTGTGTGTGTGTGTGTGTGTGTGTGTGGCATGCGTGCGCGCGCGCACACACACACAGGTGCGCGTGCATGCACAAGAATTAAAGCCTGTGGAATGAGTTTGCGGTGGGAACCAGTGTTAGTATATATGACATATTATAGCTTCCAGGTCCCAAGCAGGGGAACTTTGGAGTCACTGCGTGCTACAATGTGCCAGATACTCAGTAATAACCTGAACCACACATAAAACACAAACTTGTCCAGTATTTTTGGGCTCCAGCTGTACCTGACACCAGGTTTCTATTAACACTGCTGGAGTGACCTGTTTGTCTGTTTCTGAAGGACTAGTTTCCTCCCACTTGTTTTTCTTACCCCTACTGGATGTTTATTTTTTCTCCGGAGTCGGTGCACAGTAGATAGTTAATGGTTTACAAGTGAACTAAAGTGGAAGGAGAGTTGACGAGGCACAGGCCCAATGGCCTCAGCCTCTGCCTTCTTAGAAATAAGTGCAGCGCTGAGATGGCTCCTTTGCAAGCATGAGGACCTGAGTTTGGATCCCCAGAACCCATAGAAAAAGCCATGTGGTGATGCACGCCTTTAATCTCAGCACTCAGGAGGCGGAGGCAGGAGGATCTGAGTCCAAGCCCAGCTTGGTCTACAGAGTGAGTTCCAGGACAGCCAGGGCTGTTACACGGAAAAACCTTGTCTTGAAAAAAACAAAACAAACAAAAGCCCTGTAGGCATGGCGGCTACCTCGTTAATGAGGCCTTAGGCATGGAGACTCTTGAGACAAGCTGACTACAGACTAGCCAATCAAGGAACTCCAGGTTAAGGTAGAGTCCTTGGTCAGTAAAAGTAGAGAGCAACTGAAGGAGATATCTGTCAACTTGAGGCCTACACACATATGAAGAGAAATAGCACATTAGCCTTGTAGAATTTCAAATGGTAGCAGAGCTCATGTTAAATTCTTTTTTGGGGGAAATGTGATCTACCCTGATTGGCCTGGAACTGGCTACATGTGCCAGGCTGGCCTCAAACTCAGAGATGTGCCTGCCTCCTCCTCTCCAGTGCTGGAGATGAAAGGTGTGCACCAAGTTCTTTTAAATGTCAGTTTCAGACCAAGTACTGGAGAGGATGGAAAGGGCAGTTAAAGAGTAAGCAGGCAGGCATGGCAACGTATGCTGCTTGGGAAGCTGAGGTAGGAGAATTCCAGCCCAGGAGTTCAAGACCAGCCCACCTAATTGTTCATGGCTAGAATGTCATTTACACTAACTTGTTTTCTGTTTAATCCAGGCTTGTGACACTTGGGCTGTGATCCTCTAGTCATCCTGGCCTCATACTTCACTGCTGGGCTGACAAGTCATTCCCTCTGAGAGGGTCTCTGCATGCACAAGCCTCTTGTATATAACTTATTTTACATTAAAACTTTTCAAACATCTCTGCTATTGGTGTTCTGATGCAAGGCAAAAGAGAGTCTGATTCTTCTTGGAGGAGATAAAATCAATTTTATTGTCCATCATTATGTTATACAAAAATCTACAAACAATAGACTTATACAGGAGAAAAAAAAACCCAAATGAATAGCAATTGGAAGCGCAAAAGCAATAATGTAAACTTGCTTTCTTCCTCCCATGATATTAGGATGACGGCCATTTCAAAGCATAATTCTGATGTCAAGGTCGCTTTTGTTCACTGGCCAAAGCTTGCCATTTAAATTAAGCCCTCAGTCTCTCACAGTTCTACTGGCTCTTGACAAAACTTTTGAGGTCTTCGAGAAAGGTGATATATTCTTGGTGCTCTAGGGCTGTACTGAGCTCCACCAACTCATCTGCAAAAGTGTTGTCCACCCCGCGGTCGGCAAGGAAATCCATCAGGTGGTCATACAAGGCCTGGGAAGAAAAATATTGAGTAGCTTGAATAAGAGCAGAACAAGATCAAAAATGGGTTGGCAAGATGGCTTAACAGGTAAAGGTGTTCGTTTCTCGGGACCCACATAGTGGAAGGGTAGAACAAGGTAGAAGCAGAAAACCAAGTCCCCAACCAAAGCTGTCCTCTGACATTCCGACACAGGCCACCGCACACATGAAAACACAGAACACCACTTCCATTCCTGACCCTCCACCTCAGCCAGCACTCACCCAGTCCAGGGAGTCCGTGTTGAGTGTGTAGTTAGTATCCCTCCATTCAGAGTCACCAGTGGCTTGAAAGCTAACCTCCTTGATAGAGAAAATGTCACTCTCGGCCTCATCTTCTTGCCCGATCTGAGAGACAGCAGAGGTAAGAACTGAGGTGCCAAGAAAGGCTCTGCAGTTCCCACCCACTCTCACCTGCCTTCCCCTCCCATCCTGGTCTAGATTACCAGGTTCTTGTACATGCTACATGAGATCAGAAGATGATCAGAAGACACTCCACCCTACAAACCTCATCCTCAGGATAGTGACAGTCCAGTACAAGGGTCTTCTTGCCATCACTCTTTGTGACTTCAACCACAAAATTGGGGGTTGATGTCAGTTCTGGCTGGAGAAACAGGGACAAGTCAGTACATGCCAGTGCTGTTGGGGTGCACACACCCAGACCAATGGCCTCAGGTGGTGCAGAGTGTCTGATGCCCACTGCCGCTAGATTAGGATATCATTAGCCTGTCATAGAATATTAAGGCATGTTGCATTCCTATATGTTGCATTTGTTTAACTCTGTGAAGCTGTTACTTTGCCTGTCTAAAATACCTGATGGTCTAATAAAGAGCTGAACGGTCAGTAGCGAGGCAGGAGAAAGGACAGGCGGGGCTGGCAGGCAGAGAATAAATAGGAGGAATCTGGGAGGAAAAGAAGAGTGAGCAAGAGAACAAGGAGAAGACACTAGGGGTCAGCCACCCAGCCAGCCACCATGGAGTATGTGAAAGTAAGATATACAGAAATAAGAAAACAAGCCCAGAGGCAAAAGGTAGATGGAATAATTTAAGCTAAGGAAAGCTGGCTAGAAATAAGCCAACCTAAGGCCCGGGCATCCATAAGTAATAAGCCTCTGTGGGTAATTTATTCGGGAGCTGGGTAGAGTAAAGAAAACAATTAACATTAGCCAGGCTGTTGGGGTGCACACACCTGGACCGGCAGAGTGTGATAGTCATGGCCGTCTTCCCACATCGCACTAAAGCAGTTCATCAATCCTGTTGGCAACTTACTTTCTAAAAGAACACAGGGTTTACAGTGGTGCCTGAAGTCCAGGCACAGCTGTGAACCAGCCCTTCAGAGCTGTTTCTGCTCCCACACCCAGCAGAGATGGCTAAAGCACGGACCTGAAGCTCCTTCCCGTGACTGCTGTAGATCAGGATTGGAGCCCGGCACACAGAGCTATGATGGTAAGTGGCCACCATAACCGAAATGCAGCAGCTTCCTTTTACGGTGACCCAAGGGACAGGCCCAGACAGTGGGTAAGGAGTCGGGGTGTACACTATGACAAGCACAACAAGGACTCTGCTGTTCACACTTGTGTGTAAACAGTGCCGACATGTGCTTAGTCAGATGTCCCGGGGATCCCGTGGCTTTAAGCCAGGCATACCATTTCTAAAACACTTGATAATTATCTAGATCCAGCCATGTGGGCCAGCATCCTAAGGGGAAATCTCAGCTGGCCAAATGTTAAAAATCTCTTAAGGCTGGGCTAGCAACAAGATGGTTCATCAAGTAAAGGTGTTTGCTGCCAAAGCCTGAGGACCTCAGTTCAGCCCTGGGACCCGCATGGCAGAAGGATAAACTGATTCCTGGAAGTTGCTTTTGACTTCTTCAAGTGCACACATACAAATAACAAATAAGTGAATGAATAAACATAATTTACAACTTTTTTCTTAAGTCCCTCAGCCTTATTTTGGCCAAATGACTAGTACCGACCACCCAATTGTTAGAGCATCTTTTACACTGAAATCAAACTTTTACACAGTATCAAATGATACCAAGAACTCCCCCACCCCAAAACTAAGCAAGGCATAGCTCCTTTGCTTTAAGAGAACACAGGCCTAACAATAAAGCCTGCAGGGGGGCAATGTACCCTAAAACAGGGCCCTCAACTCCAGCTGAAACTCATTTCAAACTACTGCTCTAGTCACAGGGAGTGACATTCCCACCTCCTCCTAGCATGAGGAAAAAAAATTTTTATTTTGGGAGGGAAGGGGGATTTTTTTGAGACAGGGTTTCTCTGTGTAGCCCTGGCTGTCCTGGAACTCAATGTATAGACCAGGCTGGCCTCAAACTCAGATTTCCCTTGCCTGTCTCTCAAGTGCTGGGATTAACTGCATGTGACACTAGGGCCTGGCTGCAGGAGAGAAATTTTTAAAAAGATAGGAAAAGAAACAGTCCTTCTAGCATGGTGTGGTGATGCATGGCATTAATCCTAGCACTTGGGAGTCAGAGAATGGTGGAGTTTGAGGCTAGCCTGGTCTACAAAGCAAGTTCCAGGGCAGCCAGGGCTGTTACACAGAGAAACCTTGTCTCAAAAAAACCAAACCAAACAAACAAGAAAACCAGCCCTTGCCTTTTAGGATAGATAAACGGCTGGCTGCAGTATGACTAGCTTACCTCCTGTTCTTCAGCCTTCTGCCCTTGTGAGGGCTCCTCTTCACCATCAAATGTTGGAGGGATGCTGTTGTTAATGTTGAAAGTGACAGTGATCCTAGAGAGGCAAGTGAAAACACACTAAGTGCAATGTTAACTGAGGGATACACAGAAGAGGGACGCCCGCTACAGTAACACCGCGCAAAGGCAGCTGAAACAATGTCTCCACCCCAGCTGGCTGCGCGGGGAATTGAGAACCTTTAAACAAGGCTGGCATCCTGGTCTTTCCACGGAAGCTGATGGAGGTGGGCAGTCATCTGCCCCAGAAAAAAGCCTCACAAAACACTGCCGAACAGATTCACCTTGCACAATCACAAACAAGGAACTGAAACACCCAGTAACTTTTCCTTTCCCCCTTTTTGAGGTTCTGGAGCTCAAATAAATACCCTGTGTATGCTTGGCAAACGTTCACAGCTGCATCCTGGCCCTTTTGTGGTAACTTTAGGTTGTACGACTCTTTATGTGACAAAGCATGTCTTTTTTGTTGTTGTTGTTTTTTGAGACAGCGTTTCTCTGTGAAGCTTTGGTGCCTGTCCTGGAACTCGCTCTGTAGACCAGGCTGGCCTCAAACTCACAGAGATTCGCCTGTCTGTCTCCTGCTGGGATTAAAAGCGTGGGCCACCACTGCCTGGCCAAAAGCATGTCTTAAAATGAGATAAATTCCTTTGCCATGATACCTGGAAGCAGAAGTTCGGGACCATTTCTACTTCAGCAGAGCCAACCCATGTAAGAGCACACTGAATGCTGCTTCCTGGAGCCTAACTGGCCAATGTCTTGCTGTCAGGCTGCTTTGCCGTAGAAAAAGAATGGCAGGCTGAACCATAAAACACGCCTAACCTTGGACCAAGCTGGGTTCCTGGGCCACAAAATTGGCTGAAAAACCCTAAAATGATTTTGTGAAGTTACAAGTGATCTATGTATGTTATGCTGTGAAAAAAAAAAAAAAATTTAAAACCTTTCACAAAATGGGTCACAGACCTTAAGGTCTGAAACCGTAGAACTCCAAGAAAACAGACTCAAATCTTTGCAACCCTTGCCCAGGTTTCTTAGCCCTATCACTAACAAGTCTAAGTGTGTGTGTGGCGGCGGTGGGGATGGAGCCCAGAGCCTCACACGTCAGGCAAACAGTCTGAATATGGCGTACACTCTCCCCTTACATATGCAAGAACCCAATCCCCAAAGTTAATGACAATATTAAGAGGGGGAGACGTCTCCCTGATCCTCGGTGATGGGGATCAAGTCCAGGGCACCTCGTAGTCCAAAATAATGGAAGTGTCAACTGTGGTGTTTAGAAAGGGGGTCTTTGCTGGGCATACTCAAGCCAGATGGGCTCCTGCCCCACCCAAGATATTTGCAATTGGCACTGGCTGCCAGGGGAAAAAAAAAAAAAAACAGTCTCCTACAAAGGAGTATCAGTGCCTTTATCAATCACACTTCAGGGTAGGCCCCCAAAGCCAACACAAAACGATCTCAAGGATGTTTTTGTAGACATTACTCTGTAGACTAGGCTAGCCTTGACTTTAGAGATCCACTGGCCTTGAGTACTGGGATTAAAGGTGTGTCTGGCATTTTGTTTTGTTTGTTGTTTTTAAAGAGAAAGAAAAGGTATTGAGTTGGGTGGATAGGGAGAATCTGGTAAGGGCTGCGGGAGGGTGATTCCCCAAGATTGAATTTGAGAGGCTTTAAAGAGACAGAAACCACAACTTTATCACCCTGCCAGATGGCCATCACCAGATGCACCCGCAGGCCAGACCCTCTCCTGGCCTTGAACTTCCTTTTTTTAAGGTTTTTCGAGACAGGGTTTCTCTCTGTAGACCAGGCTCTGTACAGATCTCACTCTGTAGACCAGGCTGGCCTCCCTGAGATTGAAGGTGTTCACCACCACAGCCTGGCCTTGAACTTTCTCTGCCCACATCTACTGCTAGGATGACAGGCACCCACTGGATAAAACTGCTTTCTTATAAAAAAGTGAGAACGCACTGTGCTTGAGGCCCTAGGGATCCTGGGGTACCATAACTTTATTATCCACACATCAATTGATGGACATCTAGGCTGATTCCATGTATGATTCCATTTAGCTATGGTAAATAGAGCAGTGATGAACATGAATGAGCATGTGTCTTTGTAGTAGGCTGTGGTGGTATCCTGGGCCTTGCACATGCTAGAGAAGCAGAGCCAGAGTAGGACTTCTCTAAGGAAGAGGGGGTGAATGAGTAACACGAAACAGCACAAACAAGGGCCTCACAGTTTTAGGGGCACCAGGTGTGGTGGCACAGGCCTATGACTTCAGCACATAGGTGTCTCAAGCAGAGGACCAAGAGCCTGTGGCCAGTCTGTGCCTGAGCGCAAGATAGAGACCCTGTTTCAAAACAAAGCAGTTTAGAGGACAGGGTGAGCTGAGCTTGGCTAAGAACCCTAACCTCTGATGGCCTCTCTACACTGTAACTTCATCCTGTTACTTAAGAGTTACATGGCTTTCATTCTCAACTACTACAAACACCAGCCAGAGGGGATAATTTTATGTGAATCCTAAACAAACGAATTTGTCAGTACTTTAAACTCCCTAAGATTCCAGTGCCTAAATCCAGGCAAAGTACAGAACTGTCATCAATAACCCAATGCCTGTCGTCTGCCATCCCAACAGACTTCCGATACACATTTTGGAGCTGCTTAATGTCTCCTTAATTACCAGGCCTTAGCAAATGTGTATCAGTGAATGTACTCCCTGGAACCGAAGACATTTTCTAATTACATTCTTCCTCAAAAACCACTTTATCAAAAAGCACTGAGCCTAATCAGGACCTTCTGGGGATGGCCAGGACAAGGTGCTGCAGAGTAAGGGATTCAGTCTCCTAGAACTCCTGGCCAGTACTTACTTTTCTCCAGCAACTTTGCGCAATAATTTAGCCTCCGTCCCGTTCACTTCCAGCTCCCAATCTCCAGACATCTTGGGAAGGGACTTATGCTTCTGGATTTTCTTCTCTTCCTTAATTTCATCCGTCAAGAATTCAACAAAGGCTTTGTCTCCTAAAAGGAAAACCAAGATGGTCCAAAAAGAGAAAAGCCTATTTGCCTTACCCTATAGACCTGGACTGTGTCTAATCTGTTTCTATGGCTGCTGTAAGACTTCTAGCCCAATTGACGCCTAAAAACGTCCGTTTCCGCCCTGTAAAAACACCAGGATGTATTTACTGCTCATCACGGATTATCATTACTCTCCGTACAAAACAAAATCATTTCCTACCACCCGCTTCCACTTGCCAGAAGACATGACCAGCAGTTTCAAACCACGACCCCTCCGGGCTTTTGCCAAGTCACATTTCCAAGACACGAGGAGGGGAGCCTGCGATCGCGAGTGTCCAGCTCGGGATCCGTTCCAAGCTGGGCCCCTGCACCCCAGCCTCGGTGTGCGAACCTTACCCTCGGTGTGCAGAGCTCCACAGCCGCACGAGCAGGGCGCCGGGGGCCGCAGGAGGCCGGAGCGCCGCGCGGAGCCCGCTCGTACGCTGAGCAGCCCGAAGGGCCGGAGGCACGGCCGGGGCGCGGGCTGCAACAGCTGCCGGAGCGGCGAGGCGGGGACGGCGGCGCGGAGGCCCGTGGCAGCGGCGCCCAGGGCGCGGGGCACGCAGCGCAGCAGGGGAAGCATCGCGGGGAGGACACGTGCCGAGGGAAGGACGACCGGGCCAAGACACCGGATGACCTAGCGCACCGCCGGAAGCCCCGCCCGCGCCCGGGAAGCTCTTTTACGTCAGAGGGCGGCAGGCACCGGGCCAGACTGCGCCCTCTGCCGGGAGCCGCCAGTGCAGCGGGGGAGGCCCCGAATCCCGTAGCCGTGTTCTCTGCCTTGCTGCCCACTCTCCCCAATTCACCCTTTTCTCAACCCACACCAGGCTTTGTCAGGTCTCACCTCAACTCGCGCCGGACATTTACTCCAAGATCACCTCACTTAAAGGTCTTCTGGAACAGCCTAGATATCGGGAGAGCTCAGGCTGACCTGCACCCAGCGGCTGGGGAGTGGGCGTCCTGGCCCCTCCACCAAGGGCAGGATGGATTCATTCTGTAAACCTCTGCACCCCCTAACAATTCATCCAGGTTTTAATGGAGCGGGAATTCATGGGTTACACATCACCTTTAGGTTAAGAATTAAGGACACCAAGGGCTGGAGAGAAGGCTCAGTGGTTAAGAGCATCTATTTGTTGCTCTCGCAGAGAACTCGAGTTCTATTCCCAGCACCCACATGCTAGCTCACAACCATCTGACTCGAGTTCTGGGGCATCAGACACCCTCTTTTGACTCCCATGAACACCAGGCGAGTATGTGCATAGACATGCAGGCAAACCACACAAACATATAAAACAACAAACACTCGTGTCTTACACTCCCAGCACCAGGAACGCAGACCGCTCTCAGTGAGTTCTAGGCCAGCCTGGTCTACATAGTGGGTTTCAGAACAGCCAGGGCTACATAGAGAGATCTGGTCTCAAAACACCAAAACCAAAAGAAAACACAGATACTAAGTCTTACCAAAGGAATGGCAATAAGGCTAATGTTTAATATTCTAAACAGCATCCTATAAATAAGGGAAAGGAGGCCCAACAAAAGAGGCCACACAGATCATAAACAAGATTCATTTTTTTATGGATTTGATAGTCCAAGGCAAATTTAAGCATTACACACAAGAACTGTTTTTATGTTATGCCTGCGATCAGATAGAATACAGCACAAGTCCAAATCAACTTGATATTTTTGCTCTTTTTTTTTTTTTCTACACTATAGCAATCAATATAAAAAATTTCCCCACAGGTACAGTCTAGCTTATGTGCTCAAGGAATGGCATCTTAGATGCATGGCCATAGTTCCAAACAGATCCTGGTAGCTGGAGTACAAGGATTTGTGTCACAGTAAATGTTTTGCTGTTTTGGAATCCTATTACAACAGACAGAGGTGTAAAGGTTTTCACTGGGGACCTGGTGATAAAACCCTGGCCCTGGGTGTTGCAGGGCTGTTGAAGGTCATGTTTGAGGCTGTTCTGTCCAGACTGGATTCTTCAGGTCGGAGAGAGTTTACCAACCGGAAAAGTAGCTCAGGTTGTATTGCAGTAAAATCATGAAAAATTTTACACACACACACACACACACACACACACACACACACACACACACACCTCGAGACAGGGTTTCTCTATGTAACAGCTCTGTCCTGGAACTTGCTTTGTAGACCAGGCTGTCCTTGAACTCACAGAAATCGACCTGCCTCTGCCTCCCAAGTGCTGGGATTAAAGGCGTGTGCCATCACTGCCAGGCAACATTTTTCCTTTCTTAAGAAAGCTTAAAGGGCACTGTTCCTGCGGCTCAAGATAATTATTAACTTCTTTGTAGTAATATATGGAGTCAGAATGGGGTTTCCATCTGATTTAATCCCTGAGCAGCTTTGTTAAAAAGCTATTTTTTTTAAAGCCCAATAAAAAACTAAATACTCTATTAAAATTCTACCACAATGTTAAAGTGATGAACATATTTCTGTACAGAAACATTAAAGCTATTCAGAAACTCTATCCTTCACTCCTTTTCTGGCAAGTACCCAGTACTCTCACTGCAGCTAGTCAATCCAGGGTACGTTTCCAGTGCTCACTCTGGAGTCAGTCAATGGAAGCTAAGTTTTCCTTGATCCAGAAAACACCCTCTTAGTTTACTGGGGAACAGAAACTGCTCATTGCTGAGGAAAATATTGCCTCCCTTGTTTTCTTTAACCAGCATAATGAGTGCTCTATTAAAAATACAAAAGTTTCTCTTCCCAAGCAAGGCTAAATAAACACCCCAACCCCTTTGTTTAAATAGGAAAAATACACTTTAAAAGGAAAGACTTTCTTGATAGCTTTTCATAAAGTTGGTAATGTAACCATTTTATCAAAGAACTAAGTCACGAGTACCCAGACAACCCTAAACACTGGCTAAAAGCTTGACTGCTCATGGTTAGGGTTATAATAAAGCCTAGACTGGACTCAACATACACACTGTGGACCAATGAGGCCCTGGAATGGAAGTGTCCAGGCAGGCTAGGCCCTCTGGAAAGAGCTTGTTGGACCCGAGAAAAAAAACTGCCCTCTGTCTTTGAGGTACACTGTAGGCAGTTTGGCCCTCTGCTTATAAACAACACAATTCATTGTATAAATGACAAAACCTAGTAGTAGAGATATGTCTGGACCAACTAAGTACAATAAAAGGGCTAAATCTGGCTGCTTCTAGGTTCAAACATTTTCTGGGAAAGTGTGCTTTTTTTTCTTCCTCCACTAGGCTAGCCCAGAAGCCTCAGTCCTCCCCTCAGCCCGCTTACAGGTATGAACCACCACACCAGGGATTGTCTGCTCCTAACAATCAACTAAGACGAATCTTTTCCAAACAGGTAAAGGATAGACAGGCTTCTCTACTTCCCTCTGACTAATGCAGATAATGAAGGTTTGAGAGTGGCATCTGGTTAGGAAGTAGCAAAGTTAACTGTCCCCAGGTCCCTGCAAAGAAGAAAAAAGGATCCTGAAAATCATTAAGACCAAAACACAAAGACTGAGGGTGGTGAAAGGACAAACTGACACTCTGGCTTCTGAGCCATCAGGCATCTGTCCCCTCCCTGCCACCCAGCAGCTCTGACTTGGGCCCCACGGGAACAGAGGCTGCTGAATGGGTGTGAAGCCTCCCTCATGTGCAGTCAAAGAGAAAATCACCACTGGGCTTCAGAAGGCCACTGCACTGAAAAGCTGGCTTTCCAGTTTCAGGAAACCTGCCTGTCTCCTGAAAGCATCCCTGGGGACAGGAAACCACAGAGGCACTGAGGACCAGTCAAGGAACTCCTTGCTGGTCTCTGCTTGGAGAGACAAGAGAACGTGCTACACCCTGAGCCATCAGAATACACCTTACTCTGGCACTGTCTGTGGGGTTCGTTTCTTCTGTTTTCTATGTAAAAGACATACAGATAGACATTCAAATAGGAGCGAAGGCTGGGGATTGGCTCAGTGGCAGTGTCTGCATAACATGCAGGAGGCCCTGGGTTCCATGAAGGGAGGAGGTGGCAAGGGGGAGAAACACTGAGGATTTGTACAATTGGATCTGTAGCTTCCTATGGCTCCTCCCAGAAACACCCCCTCCCCCAGTCACAAGAGCTCAAGGGGCAGTGTTGTACCTAGTTAGTAGCACAAAGCACAATGGCTTACAATTCACTGATTGTCTTATCTTGTGCCAGGCAAATCTCTGGGTAGCTTTCTATTCATTTTCTCTAAACTTGTAAGTCGTATCCCCCTCTGGCCTATAAGGAAACTGAGGCTCAGGAGTTAATTCAGTCCCAGTCAAACCCAAAGCACAACTCTCATTTCTCAGGTCTAAGTGTGAGCACTGTCCGCATGGCTGAGGTTGAGGAATTTCATCAACGCTTCTAAGCTCTTGAACTCAGCAAGTCTGGCTGCACTGAAGTGTGTGGTTTCTCCAGCTTCCGAGTCTACTTGGAAGTAACTGTGATCTAAGCTCCTGATCAGTTTCTGGCAGTCTTCAGCTTCCTCCGGAAGTAGTCAGGGGCAGCCTCGTAAAGCCACTCGGCATCCACAACACAGAGGTCACGCATGTAGCATTTGTTGGTGTAGAGTAGTGCGGTGTATACCACACAGGCAGGCTTGCAGTGGAAGAGGACAGATGACGGGTGGATGGCCACTGGCTGGTGTGTGTCCGTGGTGGCATAGGTGCCATCGGGCTGGAGCTCGGCAGTACTCATAAAGAGGCTGTGAGCCAGGCAGCGGCGGACACTTTCCATGTCCCCTCGAGATGACACGATTGGCATTGACATCTGTTTTAGAAGCAGAAAAGACCCCAAACATTAATCCTCCCCATCACTGTACAGTGCAGGGGGCAGCAAGATCTCAAGTGCAGCCAACACCAATGGAACTCTTGATCGACAGACAAAAGGAGGCACTTCAGTTGCCACAGGCAGCAGCTCAGGGGGAGGACGAAGGCATGGGTAAGAAAGACAAAAAACAAAAACAGGGAAATGTCAGCCTAGTAAAGGTGGTCCTAGGAGAGAGACCTCCGCGTAGGCTATACACTGTACACAGGTCGGCTGTGTTGAGCAGCAATTTCCTGAGATGAAACCATCCAGCTTGGAGAGAAGCATCTTACTCCGGATGGGGGCCAAGTGGTGGTGGTACATGCCTTTAATCCCAACACAGAGGATCTCTGTGAGTTTGAGGCCAGCCTGGTCTACAGAGTGAGTTCCAGAGCTACACAGAGAAACCTTGTCTCAAAAAACCTTCAAACCAAACCAAACAAACAAGCAGGATGGGGGCTGGAGAAATGGCTTAGCACTTAAGAGCTCTGGCTGCTCTTCCAGACGACCTGGGTACAAGTCAAAGCACCCATGTGACAGCTCACAACTGTCTAACTCTAGCTGCAGGGGAAGTTCTAACCTTCCACCCCTGCCCTCCAAAGAGAGAGAAAGAGAGAGACAGAGACAGAGACAGAGAGAGACAGAGACAGAGAGAGACAGAGACAGAGAGAGGAAGGGAGAGACTGTCCTAAGGGGAGGTAAAACACTCACTCCATCCTGCAGTCAAGCTCACTGAGCAAACAACTCAAAGGCTTCAGAAGTCCTGGAAACAAGAGGCCCTCCACCCTCAGCACATGCAAGTTGTAAAGAGTGCTGAGAGACGCTCTGAAGAGCAGCTGGGCTGCCAGGCAGAGACTCAAACTAACTGAGCTAAATGAAAGCAGCACGGTCCAGTCAGACTGTCTGGACCAGCTGAGCTTCCCGGGAGCAGCTCAGACCGACTGAAGCACCTGAAGACTCTCCAGCCTGTCAGCCTGAAGGTGTAGAGTGTGCTCCAGCTCTCACGAGCTGTCACCCACGCTGGGGTGGGCTTTGGCGAGGCAGCTGTCCTTAAGCCATTGCTGCTCCTCTAGCCAGCCCCAGTAAGACTCACTGGTTCACCAAGGTGGACTGGGGTCTTTAATTTGGTCTGCCGTCAGTTCCCTGTCTGGGGTGAGAAGATGTTTGTTTTCCATCTCTCCAGGACATCTCTCCTGTCACACACAGGCGGCCTACCCTCTCACCAGGTAACCCTGGAAAGAGAAGCTTTCTTTTCATTTTGTCTACACCATCAACTCCCCCTCTAAAGTCCTCTCACATCCTGCGCTCACTGAACCTTCCCACAGCGCAGCCCCAATCATTCTTCACCCTCTCCAACTTCCAGTGTTTCCATTGCTCCTAACAAAACAATGCAATTCTCTTATGGAGAAGCCCTGAGCGAGACCACCTTGCCTGTCTTTTTCTAAGGTCTTTTTTGCAGGGATCCTACGACCTCCCATCATCAACCACCTCATCTTTCGCTCACAGATCTATGAGCTGATTCCCATCTCAGGCCTCTGCACCTGCTGCTCCTAGCTGGCATGCCACCCTCCTCTGCAGTGGGATACCAGCTGCCCGTCAGTGCCCTTCTAA
This sequence comes from Peromyscus leucopus, assembly GCF_004664715.2. Classification (NCBI taxonomy): domain Eukaryota; kingdom Metazoa; phylum Chordata; class Mammalia; order Rodentia; family Cricetidae; genus Peromyscus; species Peromyscus leucopus. Next base: position 54,056,943 of record NC_051086.1, read on the forward strand.
ACAATAGCCGCTGGGTCACGGACTCTTACATTGCTGGTCAAGATGAAGAGACCACTTGCTGGATCTGTGCAGCCTCCGAAACATGAAATCTAAGCAGTGGCTGCCGAAGTCCTGAGTGAGAGGCCATGACACGTTATTACTTACATGTGAGGTGGAAGGTGAGAAGAGGAAAGGAAGTATATGGAGAGGAGCAAGGACAAAAGATTAGCGAGTCCAGAGAGCAAACAGTTGTAGCTCCACGTGGCTTCTTCCAGTTCCTTAGCTCAGTACCTTGTGAGGTGTGTCTCTGTTTTCTGTGTATGGGATCTATGACACTATCACTCTGTCTTTTGGAAAATTCCATTTACTTTATAATGGCTCAAGGGCTCTTGTTCTTACCAATCAGCTAACCATTTTTTCCTTTAAACTCATCTATTAAGACACAGCTTGGGACTAGAGAGAAGGCTCAGTTGTTAAGGGCACTTGTTGCTTCTGCAGGGGGAATCTGGATTCGATTTCTAGCACCCACATGGTGACACAATCATCTATAATTACAGTTCCAGGGGATCTGAAGTCCTCTTCTGACCTCTATGGGCATCAAACATGTATGTGTTGCACATGTATACATACAAACAAAACACATAAAATAACCTAAAAATAACAAGTAAATCTAAAAACCAAACAAACCCCAAAGACACAGTTCGGCTGCCTAGAGTGTACCTGGTGATATGGCACTTGCCACCAGGCTCTGGGCTCCACAGGCTGCAGAGGAAGAAGTAGCTCAGCAGTCTCCATGTCCAGGGAGGCTGAAGGCAGCCCAGCCCCACGAGAGCACTAAGGAGGACAGGGCTGAGGACAGCTTTGGAGTCTGACAGTCCTAACCCTGAGGCCGCTGGGTGGACCAACCTGCGGGGCCATTCATCTGCCTCGAGGTTCACGGATGGAGGCCCTGCAGCTCCTGGAGATCCCAGTGCAGAGTCTGCCTCCCGCTCCCCCCCATCCAGCACACTGCAGACAAACTCCCTGGATGGAACAGCAGTGGTCCTGGGTGCATGAACTAGGGAGGCCCTGGAGGGCAGAACCGCAAAGCTGAGCGCAGTCCCAGAGGCGTCTGGACCATGAAGAAGGGAGCTGCTAAAATGAAGACAGCTTCAGCAGACAGGGTGCGTGTCCGACACAGGCTCAGACACAGGCTCAGCACCGGCACAAACCACAGCAAAGATGGGGACAGAGTTTCTGTTCTCCTTACTGAACACTGGGCGGGCTCCAAGTTTCAAGTACACAGCAAAGTTATTACATACATAAGCAAGACCCTGTTTTTTGTTTTTTTGTTTTTTTTTTTTTTAAAGCTACATCTTTTTGCCTCTCTGGTGTTTTCCGATTTTTCTTCAGTTTAGTAGTATTTTTTTAGATCAGAAAATAGTTACAAAGTTCATAAAATTTAGGCATGAGGTCCAGGGTTCCATGCCCAGTACTGCCCCCCTCAAAAAAAAAGGAATGTAGGTTACAGATACAATGTAACTGTGAAAGATAAGCTAAAGGGCTCCGTGGTACAGCACTGCCTAGAGGGTCCAGTCACTGGGACTAGGGTGGGTGGGGGAGGGGGAGGAAAAAACAAACAAATCACTATGGATTTCTAGGAACAAATCACAATTGTGTGTGTGTGTGTGTGTGTGTGTGAGAGAGAGAGAGAGAGAGAGAGAGAGAGAGAGAGGAAGAGAGAGAGGGGGGCCAGTAGAATTATGGGTAACTTTTACTTTCTTGTGCATTTTAAATTCTTCTACAGCCAGACTGTGGTGGCGCACGCCTTTAATCCCAGCTCTCAGGAGGCAGAGGCAGGCGGATCTCTGTGAGTTCGAGGCCAGCCTGGGCTACAGAGTGAGTTCTAGGAAACACGCAAAGGTACACCGAGGTTTCAAGCCCTGTCTTGAAAAACCAAAACCAACCAACCAACCAACCAAACAAACAAACAAAAAACCAGAGTGAGAGCCAGGACAAGCACCTTACACAGAGAAACCCTGTCCTTTCATACCAGCAGCAGCAAGCAATCCAAGATCCCCATTGTCAAATAAAAACTTCTTGAAAGGGAGGTACTACCTTTAAGCAGATTTCCCTTAGCTGTGCTCTGACTTCAGCTACTAGCAGCATATTCTTGCTGTTGACAAAATTCTCTTTGCACCAGTCCTGAAGAGAAGAAAAGGAGATATTGTGGAATATTATTTTAAGATGTGCTACATTTGTTTATGTTGTGGACATTTGTTTAATGATGCAAATATGTGTTGCATTCTTTTATGTTGCATTTGTTTAACTCTGTGAAGCTGTGATACTTTGTCTAAAATACCTGATGGTCTAATACAGAACGAATGGCCAATAGTGAGGCAGGAGAAAGGACAGACAGGCTGGCAGGCAGAGGAAATAAATAGGAGAAATCTGAGAAGAAGAAAGAGCAAGAGAACAAGGGGAGGATGCTGGGGCCAGCCACCCAGTCACAGCCACCGATGTAGTAAGAATGAAAGTAAGATATACACAAGTAAGAGAAAGGTAAGAGCCTAGAGGCAAAAGACAGATGGGATAATTTAAGAAAAGCTGGCTAGAAATAAGCCAAGCTAAGGTCAGGGTATTCATAAGTAATAATAAGTCTCTATCTGTGTGATTTATTTGGGAGCTTATTATATAGCCTGGCACAGCCTACAAGACCCTGTTGAAAAGCATATCCTTCGTGCTGGGTGTGGTGGCACATACCCATGGTTCAGCAATTGGAAGGCTGAAGAGCCCAAGTCTGAGGTCAACCTGGGTTACACACATAAGCAAGACTCTGCTTAGTGACAAACAAATTGATGATATCCTCTTGGTGGAACACACACCAAGGGCAGGACAGTCTTCCGTAAAGAAGGACTCAGTACTTTGACTGCATCAGCACTTTTTAAAAATTATTTATTTATTTATTATGTATACAGTGTTCTGCCTGCATATATGCCTGTATGCCAGAAGAGGGCACCAGATCTCATTATAGGTGGTTGTGAGCCACCATGTGGTTGCTGGGAACTGAACTCAGGACCTCTGGAACACTCTTAACCTCTGAGCCATCTCTCCAGCCCAATCAGCACTTTTTTTTGTTTAAATATAAATTGAGGGCCAGCGAGAGAGCTCAGCTGGTAAAGATGCTTGCTGCCAAATCTGAATACCTGAATTAAACCCCCATGTACCCATAACCATAGGACAGAACCAACTCCCACAAGTTGTGCTCTGACCTCTATAGGTGCCATATGGCAACATCTATATATGTGTGTGCACACAACCCATGCACACTTGAACACACACATGCAAAGTATAAACATAAACAAGCAAAGGTAAATACAGCAAAGTTAGCAAATACTAAAAATGTAGGGTAGCATTTTTTTTTTAAAGAATACACACTAAGGCACAATTATGAATTTATTAACACATGAGAGAATATACTGCCATTTCCCATCTTAGTATGAGGAACTAAAGTATGATATCAAAAAACTAGTAGAACAGTAGGGCAAGAAAACCATCTTGTGTGGTTTAGATACGGTCTGAATACTCTCCAATGCTTCATTGAATACCTACTGTGAAACATTAAGTGGAAACTTAATTCAATCATGGTATTTGAGGGGCAGCAAGATGGCTCTGTGAGTAAGGGTTTTGCCACCACGCCTAATGACCCAAGTTCGAGCCCTGGGATGCACATGGTGGAAGGAGAGACCAAAAGTTGTCTTCTGACCTCTACATATGTGCTTCCTCTTTCCCTATATGAACAAATAAAGTACAACTTAAAATTTAAAATAAACTGGGTATAGTAGGACATGTCTTTTTTATCTTAGCACTTCAGGCAGATCTCTGAGTTTTAGGCCAGCCTGATCTACATAGTGAGTTCAGGATAGCCAGAGCTACATAGTAAAACCTTGTCTCAAAAAAGAAAACAAGCCGGATGGTGACGACAGCAGCAGCGGCGGTGCTCACCTTGAATCCCAGCACTCAGGAGGCAGAGGCAGGCGGATCTCTGTGAGTTCGAGGCCAGCCTGGTCTATAGTGCAAGTTCTAGTACAGCCAGAGCTACACAGAGAAACCCTGTCTTGAAAAAACAAAAACCAAACCAAACTAAAATCCCTTAAAATAAATAGCTGGGCATAACAGTAGCACAGGCCTTTAATCCTAGCACTTGGCAGGAAAAGGCAGGCAGATCTCTGCGTGAGGTCAGCCTACATAGAGAATTCCAGGCCTTGGAGTTATGTAGTGAGAACCTGTTTCGAAAAAACAAACCAAATTTTAAAAACTTTAAGCCAGGTCAGGTCAATGGTTAACACAGCCTGCTCTTTCAGAGGACCAGGTCCAAGTTCCAGCACTCACAGTGGCTTACAACCATCTCTGGGAATCTGACGCCTCTGGCCTCCACAAGAACAGCAAGCTTGTGGTACTTAGATACACAAGAAGGCAAACACACACACACACACACACACACACACACACACACACACACACACACCAATGTAAAAATTATGGTGTTTATAATAGCAGTAGGAAATCTGGAAAATGACTGGGTTTAAATAAGGCCAGAAGGTAGAGCCCCGTGACTGAATTCCCACTGGTTCCTAATCAGGCAAAGAGGAAGAGACCAAACACATACTGCCTTTCTCTTGCTGTGTGATGCTCTGTTCTACCTTGAAGCATCAGATAAGGCTTCTAAGTCTTACCAGTCTAGAATATGAGCCAAAATAAATCTCTTTTTTTTTTTTTATAAAATGGCCTGTCTCAAGTATTTTTTTATGGTAATGAATAATGGGAATAATGGCCTAGAGCTAAGCGTAGTGGCGCTCACCTTTAATCCTAGCATTCTGGAGTCAGAGGCAGGTGGGTATCTATGTGTTCCAGGTCAGCCTAGTCTACGTATGAGTTCCAAGACAGCCAGGGTTACAGAGACTTTGTCTCAAAACAAAAAACAAACAAACAAACAACCAAAAAAACAAAAGAAAAAGGGATAATTGTAGTGGTTGAGACAGAGTCAATGACTTAACTAACTTATCCACACAGTGTGTGTTAAACCAAGCAGAAGGAATACCTGAAATAATGTTTCATTCTAGTGATTCCCAGCATATACACATTTCTGAGATGACAGCTGGCTTTTTTTTTTGTGTGTGTGTCTCTTTTTTTTTTTTAATGTTTTTTTTCGAGAAAGGATTTCTCTGGGTAGTTTTCGTGCACATACTGGATCTCGCTCTGAAGACCAGGCTGGCCTCGAACTCACAAAGATCCTCCTGCCTCTGCCTCCCGAGTGCTAGGATTAAAGGCGTGTGCCACCACGGCCCGGCATGTGTGTGTGTGACTCTTTAAGATGATTTTGTCAAAAAAAAAAAAAAAAAAAAAAAAAAAAAAAGAAGTATACTTAAAAACATGCCCAAAAGCACGGACAAGGCTCACCTTATTCCCACCTATGTTTTTGAAGGTCCGATAGATATTGAGCAGGGTGATGTGATCCCCCTCACTGGATATGAATTTCTTCCGGACACTTTGCACTTCATCTCTCCGGGCAGGAGGGTTGTAAAGGACACTGTCCACAGATAGCAGGGAGACTATGGTCAGAATCTCTTCCGTACAGTGGAATTTGGAGGACAGGAGGATAGTCTGGAAAGTCAGATTGCAAACGCATGAGTCAAGTTTCCTAGCTTCTGATTAGTGTTTCTGTACACTCTTGCAGCCTCCCTTTAAGGAGCGTGTGGCTTTCAGACCACAAGGCAGTGTCAACGCCACTCACTTCTTTGTAAAACAGAATGACGTCATCCCCACAGGATCCCATAGCTTTGTGGGTAGGGCTATGACTGATGTCTTAATCCCACACACAACACCAATCAGCACTGTATACAAACTGGGGTGATAGGTCATATTTAAGAATGCAAATGAGGTTAGTTCAGAAGCACTGGGCATTTCCTGACCTGTAATACAGAGAAAGGGAATGAGGAGGAGGGGTCATTTACTTTGGCAAATTTGGGCTCTAAAGGAAATGCTGCCATCTTTCTTCCAATTGGAGTCAGGGTAAGCTGGTCATCCTTATGTTCAAGAGCACCTAACAGGTCCAGTTGGGCAATGGCCGCCTGAATGTGATCTACAGAAACGGAGACACAAAGAGGAGCCAGAAGTCCAAAACAGGAAGAAGGTGCAGCTAGTTGAGTGCTTCTGGGCGCTTATAACTCTACCCCCAAGGCCGCCCGCCACTGTGCTCATACTTTTCTAAGCCTTAATGGTACCACAGAAGAAGAAGAGATGTACACAGCAATTGTGGAGGGCAGTTACCCAGAGGGATGGGAAGGAGGCAAATGGCTCTAGGCAGGGCTTGGCTTCCACGGTGTGGGTAGCATCACACAGATGCTGGCCGTATTACTCTTATAGTTCATATTATTCCTTTCTAGGAATTTCAAAATGAAATATAAATATATAGATAGGAGTGTGCCCTGTGTGGTATTTGTTTTTTTTTTTTTAATTTACAGATTTTTGTGTAGAAGACAGCCAGAGAATGTCTCTTTGAGAGAAGAAGACCTGAACTGAGGACGGGGTGGGACCGGGATAGCTACTGACGGCTTACTCTCTCTTACAGAAAAGGAAAATGGCACAGCGATAAGGGTCCAGGTCCAAAGCTGCCACCACTCTGTGTCAGTGATTACTAATGAAGGAGGACCAGTCAAATCCCAGTTTCACACAAAGGAACATGCTCCCTTTATCCTTTGGCCTTCAGGGGCATCCCATGGATGCCTGATGACCTCCCTGGACGCTGCATAAGGGTGCTATAACATGGAACCTATCATTTCATAACAAATGAAATCAAATCAGCAAAAGAACATGACCAAAATACTTTTTCTTCCTCAAAATACTTTTCCTGGGGAAGGAGTCCTCTGCTGTTGTCTGTCTGTCTGTCTGTCTGTCTTCCAGCTTACCTGGAGATGGTTTGGACATGAAGTCAAAGGTGAGCACATTGGGGACCTTCATCGCTAGGAGCTGCAGTATCACACTTGCCAGGTTACATCTGTGAGGGGAGAAAGGAGGTCAGTCGTCTGTCCCTTACCTGCCGAGAGCGTTAGTGAAAGCCAAGGCCCGTGGGCAGGAGCAGATGGGAAGGAGGCTGGGGTACATGGCACGGTGCAGGCACAACACGGACCTACCTCTGGATCTCTGGCACCGTCATCTTCTCAAACTTGTCAAACTCATCCTCGGTGTAGAGCCGGTAGCAGATGCCACTCTCCTCTCGGCCAGCCCTCCCTGTGCGTTGCCAGGCCTGTGTCTTTGACACTCGCTGTACAGCTAGTACCTCCAGACCACTGTCTGCGGGGAGAAAAGGCCGGGAGTGCTCTGCTTCATCACAGAAGCCAACTGTTTCTAGAGTGCCGGCAAAAAGAACGATGCCGAGCACGCTGAGTGTTTCTGCAACACGGGGGTCCGGAAAAACTCAAGGCTAAGCAGGAAAGCACAAACCCAGGCTGCTCGGCCGCTTTAAACCTCACAGTGAAACTGAGCCTAGCAATGAATCATGTGTGAAATGTTATGAAAAACACCACCACACCCTCCGCAAGCAAGGGGGCAGAATGGTTTCAGAAGTTTGGGCCTTCAACTTAATGTGCCAGGCTTTGTTGACTCCCCATGGGAGGCCTTACCCTTTTGGAGGCGTGGACGGGAGGTGGGTTGGGGGGAGGCAAGGAGAGGGAGCTGCAGGAGAGGTGGGAGGGGGTACTGTGGTTGGTATGTAAAATGAATTTAGAAAAGAAAAAGAAGTTTGGGCTTAATCATGGGAGGACTGACTACCCAGCCGAGCGGCACTGAGAGTTTCTTGGGGATTTTGGTGTGGAGAGAGTTTCTATCTAACTGGGAAGGCTGGTCACACACCAACCAATGACGACAGGGTCCTTTGTCCTCCCTCCCAATTCTATAAGAACAGATCATGTGACTTCTTTCCCCTGGAAGTAAAAGACATCAATTCTTTCAAGTACGGGAATATTTTGTGCCAGGCACTAGAGATTGACATGTTACCACCAGGAGACATGTGTGAAAGTTGATCCCTCCAGCTTAGTAGAACATGCCAATTAAATATTGAGAAGCCATAATAATTGTAGGGGCCCTAAATCCTCTGTAGAATAAAGCAAGGTATGAATCAGAAATGTGTAAGCCTGACTTCAAGGAAGCTTGACACTTGCAAGAGACAGCCAGGGCTTCCCTCGATGCTTACTGAGAACCCTGTCCAGCCAGGCACCTGTCTCCTTACTGGGAAGCCTGTCCAGCCAGGCACCTGTCTCCTTACTGGGAACCCTGTCCAGCCAGGGCACCTGTCTCCTTACTGGGAACCCTGTCCAATCAGGGCACCTGTCTCCTTGCTGGGAACCCTGTCCAGCCAGGACACCTGTCTCCTTACTGAGAACCCTGTCCAATCAGGGCACCTGTCACCTTGCTGGGAACCCTGTCCAGCCAGGGCACCCGTCTCCTTGCTGGGAACCCTGAAAGCCGACATCCGTCTCCTTACTGGGAACCCTGAAAGCCTAGACACCCACCCTCTGGTAGCCCTCCAGAGACTGCCACTGGTACCCGGCTGTCCCTGGCCTTCTTGCCACCATTCTCCCCCAGCTTCCAGCGGGCTTTCACACCTCAGTCCAGGCTCTTTCTGTCCTTCCCAGGTTCTCTGCAACTGAGTCCTCTCTTGACTTCCTGCCTCAGGTCTCTTTTATGGACCTGACTTGGAACTGTCCCTGTCACTCAAATCTCAGCTCCTCACAAACATGAAGTGTTTACTTGGAAGGAAATGGTAGGGTTAGTTTTAACCACTGCTCACTACACAAAGGAGACATTCATGAGCTACAGTTTCTCACCAGGGTTATACTTCTTTGCTTTAACCATGCCCGTGTCAACTACATATTTTATTCCTGTAATGGTTATGGAGGTTTCAGCGATGTTGGTTGAAATGATCACTTTGCGATAGCCCTAAAAGGAGGAAGAAAACCAAAAAGCCATATGACACACACGATTCAGAAGTTGAGAACATTCTAACCATGCATTTCCACAACTTGCTTATGATCAAGACGAGGTGACGTCATTAGTAATAGTAGTCACACCGATTTCAGTCATTCTACCTGATAAGACAGGGCAAAGGAGGACACTGGTCCTTTCACTGAGGTCTTGAAGGTTAATTTGAGGCGAGGAGATGCAGTGGAACAAGACTCAAGGTGGGTAAATAGGTGGGAGTTGGAATCCCGGCCCCGCCAGCATCTTACTGTGTGTACCTTAAGCAATTCTCACCTCCCTTCTTGGGGGCCTTCGCATCCCTCATGGGATTCCATGAGGAGGAGAGATGGTCTGTGTGAGTGTCAGCACTGTGTCTGGTACATGGGCAATGAGTTTCTACCAGCCCTCCGAGGAGCCACTCACTCACCTTTTAGGCTGGACACCTTGTGCCCTCCCTCATCTCTCCTCACAGGACAGCTCTCCCTGCAGCTCTCTACTCTACACCTGGTACCTGAGTATTCCTCCAACGTCTCTGGATCATGGGGACAGGCACACAGGCCCCACTGGTCCATGTGATTTGATGCCCACTGACGTGGCTGGCAGAAAGGTGGCACACTCACCTTTGGGGCCCCTTGAAAGACTCGAAGCTGCTGTGAATAGGGCAGGGAGGCGTACAGAGGAAGGACGAGCATTGCAGGGCAGCCGTCAGGGAGGTGCTTTGCAATGTCTCGGCAGGTCTTGCTCATTGCTTCGATTTCCTCCTGACCAGTAAGGAAGACCAGGATGTCCTGGGAAGAGGGGGCTTCCTAGAGAGAGGGAATACTGATGATGGGGATGTTTCCAAGAGGGTTTTTGTTTTCCGTTTCATTTTTTTTTTCTTCCCCTGAAATAGGGTTTTTCTGTGTAGTTTTGGTGCCTGTCCTGGATCTCACTCTGTAGACCAGGCTGGCCTCGAACTCACAGAGATCCGCCAGGTTCTGCCTCCTGAGTGCTGGGATTAAAGGCGTGTGCCACCACCGCCCGGCTCTGTTTTACTTTTTAAGATGAAACAAGTCTGGTAGTGGCACCTCCCTGGGAGAGAATGCTTACCAGCCATGCAGTTGTTAACACGAGAGCCAGCCAACCAAATCAGGTCAAGTTTTGAAAGGAAATTAACATTGCTTTTGTAAGACAATACAATGAAAACCTAATCAGAGGCAAGGAAACTCAGAATAAAACTTCTTGAGGTGAGGTGGCTCAGTGGGAAAAGACACTTGTTGCCAAGGCTGCTAGCCTGAGTTCGATCCCCAGGACCCACGGGGTGGAAGGAAGGAAATGCCCCTTGGGTTGCTCTTTGACCTCCTTACAGGCACTGTGACTTGAGCACCCCTGCCCCAACAACACAATAAATAAGTGCAAACCATAATTTTTTAAGAGCTTCTTTCTCTTCTTTTTCTTGTAAGTGTGGTATTTGTATGTGTGGTATGGTGTGTTTGTAAGCATGTGTGCCTGTGCTCACGTATGGTCAGAGGAAGATGCCAAGTGTCTGACTTTATCTGCCTGCCTGAGGTAGGTTCTCTCACTGAACTGGAAGCTTGCTGTGAGCCGGCTCGGGCTGAAGGCATTTGCTGTGCAAGCCTCGTCACTTGAAGCTGAGCCCAGGGACCCACAAAGTCATCCTCTGGTCTCTACATGTATACTCTGCTCCTGTCCCCACACACATTAAGCACACGCACACCTCCCTGCACACAATAAAATTTTAAAATAAAATTCTAAAAAACAAAATGAAACAAAACCCACTCAACTGAGTTTTGGCAGCTGAAAGAAGCACCTGACCTTTTCTTCTCTTTCAGACATTACCAAATGACAGTAAAAACCACCGTTTTCATCCCCCAGAAGAAAAAAAAAATCGCTGCCCCCAAATGACAAGAGAATGGGAGAGAAGAGGGCTTAACTCATTTGTGAAAGGTGGAAGACATGGAGGAGAAGGCTGGTTAGGGACACCTACTAAGGAGAATAGTGACAAGAAATGAGGACGGAGCACATGGCTCAGCAGTAGAGCACTGGTCTAGCATGGGCAAGGTGCAGGAGAACAGCGAGGACATCTCACAGAGCAACCTGCACCAACTAGATGGCAGCACGAACGACCCCAGAGACTGCACACAGCATCCCGTGACTGGCACATGAGACACAGTGTAAGATGTACCACACTGAAGGCGGGCACACATTGTTCAGGAGACCAGGATAGGGACAGAGGGTCGCTAACAATGTAGGCTCCTCATAGTAATCACTGATGCCGAATTTAAAGACCATGACGATACAGCTATGTTGAAAGGATGGAGAACAGGAGGGTGTGGGAAGGAGTATGTCTTAATCCTGGCCTACTTTTTTTTTTTTTTTTTTTGGTTTTTCGAGACAGGGTTTCTCTGTGTAGCTTTGGTGCCTGTCCTAGATCTCAGTCTGTAGACCAGGCTGGCCTCAAACTCAGAGATACACCTGGCTCTGCCTCCGAGTGCTGGGATTAAAGGTGTGTGCCACCATCGCCCGGCTCCTGGCTTACTATTTTTTGTGTTTTTGGACTGGCTTACTATTTTAAGAAATAAGCATATAATAGTAAATGATAAATCAAGAAACAGTAACATAAACAGGGTATTTTAAAATTCAAAAGTAGCTTTCATAGCAACTGCTGAATTTTTCTGTGATCTCACTCCTGGCTGGCCTGGAACTCAATATACAGACTAGGGTGGCTTCATACAGGTATCTGCTTGACATATGAACCACCATGATGACTAGCTCAACTGCTGTTTTTAATCAAGATGTGTGTGTGTGTGTGTATGTGTGTGTGTGTTGGGGGGTAACACACAGGATCTCTCTATGTAGTCCTAACTGGCCTGGAACTCATGTAGACCAGGCCTGCCTCAAACTCAGAGATCTACCTGCCTCCCAAGTGCTGGGATTAAAGGCATATGCCACCACACCTGGCTAAACTGCTGTTTTTAATCAAGAGATTGTTAAAATCAACTCTTCGATTTCTTTTCTGAGACAAGCTCTCAAGTACCCAGACTGAACTCAAGCTCACTATGTGGATAGGATGACCCTGAACTCTTGATCTTCCTGCCTCCACCTTCAATTAGTGCTGCCATGCCTGCTTCACCCAGTGCTGGGGATCAAACCCAGGGCTTCATGCATGCTGGACCTTCCCTCTATAGATTAAGCAACATGCCCAGACCAACTGATGCCTTTCTTAAAATAAAACTGTTTGCCTCTAGATTTTCTCAGGAAATTCATACAAAGATTAAGAAGTCTATACAAATTAAATCAAAACAATAGGATTTAATCACTCAAAGCCTTTTTGTTTTGTATATATGTGTTCATGTGCGTCATGCACATGGAGACCAGAAATCTAATCTTCACCTACTACCATTCACCTTATTTTTGAGACAGGATCTCTCACTGGATCTGGAGCTCACAGACTGTTTAGGACGCTGTCCAGCAAGTTCCAGGGATCCAATTGTCTCCATCCCTCCTTCCCTGACAACTCCTGGGATTCCAGATGCACGTCACTTCAGTGGCTTTGTATGTGAGTGCTGGGGATCTGAACTCAGTCTTCACGCTTGTTTGGCAAGCACTTTACCCACTGAACCTCTCCCCAGCCCTGAATCACTCACATGTAAATGTTTCACAAAATTAAAAGACAGTTTGCAGTATCTCTCTAAACTTCTGAAACACCTCAGGACATGTGTGGTGGTGCATACTTATAATTCCAGCACTCAGAAAACCGAGGCAGGAAGATGCCAAGTTGGAAGCCAGCCTGGGTACATGGCAAGACTAGACATACTTGTATAGTATACTGGGTTGTGATGTAATATATGCTTTTCCCCCACGGGTTCTGATATAAAGAGACGTACAAAGTCACTCCTCTACATGAGAGCTTTCTAGCTCAGACAATAGCTGCTGATAGCTGAAATATTTTTCTTTTCAGAGAAAATAAGAAATCTCATAAAAGTGGCAAAACAAATGTAATGAGTGAACTTTTTCTGAACAATTATTTTATTATATTTATTCATTTGTGTGTGTGGCACATGTGTGGAGGTCAGAGGAAGACTTTGGAGATGGTTCTCTCTTTTGATCATGTGGATCCCAGGGAATAAACTCAAGTCAACAGCCTTGGTACCGAGCCTCTTTACCTCTGGGCATCTCACTGGCCACAAATAAGCCTATTCCTGATGATACAGTTCACAAAGCTCTAAGATTCAGAGGCTAACTGTTCTCACAATTGGCTGTAAGGTGAAAGGAGAATTTGCCAGAATTTTCACCCCTTTCCATACCTGGTGGATCTGGAAGACTGAGACAAGCGCTGCATGCAGGTAGTCCTGCTGAGGCTGCTTGGTATAGAAAACCTGGATTGGATGCTGCCGACCTTCAAGGTAGAGGACAGGGGCTCCATTGAAATACTGAGAAAACAGGTCAACATCCATGGTAGCTGACATCACAATCACCTACAGAAAAGAACGAGGAGGATGGGAAATAAATGGTGCACAGCATGTCTATGAAGCAGATGGTTGAGGCATGTGTCACCCCCACCATGGCTAACTTCCTCCCATGTGGCTGAAGCAGAATGGGCGGAGAAACACCCCCGGAGAGACCGCCCCGTCTTTGAACACATTGCGCATACTTTGAGAGGCAGTTTCCCTAGCTCCCTCCGCCTCTGCTGCGCCGCCTTCACCACTCCAAAGAGCACATCTGTGTGGATGGTCCGCTCGTGGGCCTCGTCCAAAATGACACAGCTGTACTTTCGAAGCAAGGAGTCTGAAATTGCTTCTCGAAGAAGCATGCCATCTGTCAGGAACTTGATCCTGGTGTCTTCTGAAGTGACATCCTCGAAGCGCACAGTATAGCCAACCTGAGAGAAAATATGACTCCTTTATTTAATAAACATAGATCCATATCTATTATATTATAAATATATGTTAAATATATATTTATTAATTATATATCCAGCACTGTCCTCAGCACTATGGCATCACCGTAAACAAGACCAACAGCACTCTGCCCTACTCCTCCTTAGAGCCCACAGAGATGAGAGACTTGACTCCCAAACTGTCCTCTGACCTCCATATGTGACACACACATTAATAAAGAAAAAGGAAAACAAACACCCTAACCTCTTACTTTAAGGTACTTATGAACAGACATGAAAAGAAGTCCAAAGTATTTTTATTTGTGACACACATATATAATAAAAATTTGAATCTGTCTCCTATATAGTTCCAATACTCATTCTATAAACCTACATTAAGTAAAGAACAGTGTTCATATTTTGTTTGTTTGTTTGTTTTTCGAGACAGGGTTTCTCTGTGTAGCTTTGGTGCCTGTCCTGGAACTTGCTCTGTAGACCAGGCTGGCCTCGAACTCACAGAAATTCACCTGCCTCTGCTTCCTGAGTGCTGGGATTAAAGGTGCCGGCCACCATTGACTGGCCAGGGTTCATATTTTTATAAAATATAATATATCATACATACATACATAATATATCATACATGTAATAGATGTAAAAGAAGTTTCTGGACAGACATGATACCACATGCCTATAATTCCAGCACCCTGGAGGCAGAGAGACAGGAGGATTGCCATAACTTCAAGGCCACCCTGATCTATAGGTCTATATTACACATTCCATGCTAGCCAGGGCTATAAGTGAGACGCTGTCTCAAAAAACTCAAACCAAACCAACAAACATAAAAATGACGTGTCTTAAAGTCTTAAACTCGTAAACTAGGTATAAAGGATCCAGCGCAGTGGCAGGGCACTTGCCTAACAGGGTCAGTCTCCAGCACCTCCAAACAAGAAAGCGTCTCATTTATACAACTTGCCAAGAGCTTTGTGACCAAAGCTAACAGGACTAAGAGCCACTGATCTCTCTGGAATTGGGAAAACTCTAAAAGCCTAAGAACAGTGGCAAGGAAGCAGCCTGCTGTTCAACTGGGTGTTGTGCACACCCCTGTAGTCCCAGCGTACAGGAGGTTAAAGCAGAAGGACTGAGGATTCAGAGTGCTACCTTCACATTGGAGACTTCAAATCAACATAACAATGGAGTGGGAGGTGAAGGGGTGAGGACGAGCTTGTTCAAAGAAATGAAGGGCAGAAGCACAGTGGGTGCCTGTTAGTAAACAGGAACAGGTAGTCAATAAAGCAACAAGGTACCAGTTTCCCGAGTTCAGTCCTCTTCTCATCTGAGACTCTAGTAGCAAGAGAGATGGCAGCCACTCGACGGGGCTGGGTCACAGCAATGACACCCTGGCGGCTAATTCCCCCTTCATAGAGGTACTGTGGGATCTGAGTTGTCTTCCCAGAGCCAGTTTCCCCTAGGAGAGAAAAGAAACTACTGTTCATATGAGACTAAGGTAAACTCACCAAATAAAAAGCTTAGAGTCAGGAGAAACAAAACAAAAACACAAAGAAAACAATGAGTTGATAAGCCTCAGGCAAATGGGCACCCAGGTATACTGCCAAAAAACAGCCATGGCTACTGTTTCCCAGGAGGCCCAATTACATTTCAGAAACCTTTACAATGGGCTGGGCATGGTGACAGGCCTGTTACAGCAGGCAGAGAGGCAGGGGGATCATTCGGAGTTATAGACCAGCCTTGTCTACAGAGTCAGCTGCAGGACAGCCAGAGCTACATCACAGAGAGACTGTCACACAAACAAACAATAAAAACACCCTAAACTTTTAGGATGCTTATATGATCTGGCGCACAATTCCATTTACAGAAATTGAGTCTAAGAAAACAAAGATGCTCCTCTTAGGTTGTCTCCAGTACCTTCCATTAGGGAGAACGTGGCACTCAAAAAACGTCTGTGCATTTGTACACTTGTGGACGTGTAGCCGATAGGTGCAGTGGGTGTGTCCATATTAATTTATATAAATTCATATATTAATTAATTTATATAACCTACACATGTAGATTATAAAGCCCTCCCCTCCCCCATTCTTTGCATTATTTGTTAACTGAGTCCTCCTGGACTCATATCATAGAGAAGTGAAAGTCATCAGGATGGAAAAACTGATCGCAGGTAATCAGACCTGCTGGTTGTATTCCAGCCTTTTGACAGTCATTGGTATAAATATATAATCAAATAATAAAATACCAAGCAGATTAAAAAAAAGAAAAGAAAACAAAGATGTTTATTCAATTTGCCCCATGATGGCAAAAATACTGGAAATATGTATAATAAATAGTAGGTGTGGGGGTTTGAATAGGTATGGCCCCCACAGACTCAAGATTCAAGTGTTTGAATGCTTGGCCCATAGGGGTGGCACTATTAGGAGGTGTGGCTTTTTTGGAATGAAGTATGTCACTTTGGAAGCAGGCTTTGAGGTCTCCTATGCTCAAGCTACGCCCAGTGTGGCCCACAGTCTCCTGCTGCCCATGGATCAAGATGTAGAACTCTCAGCTCCTTCTCCAGCACCATGTCTGCCTGCGTACCACTTGCCATGATGATAATGGACTAAACCTCTGAACTGTAAGCCAGCCTCCATGAAATGCTTTCCTTTATAAGAGTTGGCGGGGGGGGGGGGGGGGGGGGGGGGGGGGGGGGGGCAGTGGTCCAAAGAAAAGGCGAAAAAAAAAAAAAAAAAAAAAAAAAAAAAAAAAAAAGAGTTGGCGTGGTCATAGTGTCTCACAGAGCGACAGACACCCTAACTAAGACAGTAGGTAACTGGTATAGTTACAACATAAAATGAAATATGAGAGTCATGTAGATTGATATATACTGATATGAAGAGATGTCTATTCATATATTGCTCATCCTTCTCTGGCTGCTGCTTGCTGTTCTCTTCGAGTCTTTGCCTATACTATTATGGGTACAACACCTGCCTGCCTTCATACTAATTGGTAAGTTACTGGGTAAGTCAGGCAGCAAATTCCCACCCTCAAGACTGTACTGCTGGCCCTCAGCTCTGGGATCCTCAGTGCCTGTTGTTAATCTCTCTTCTAGCACAGATCATTCCAAACAGTACAGAAGTATGTGAATGTTTCTCCCTCTTCTAATGCCAGAGGGCAGAGGTCTCTTCCCAGGCTTGAGCACCCCATCTCTACCCTCTGTTGGTACCTCTAACAGCACCTGAGTAGAAGAGCTCAGGAAATGGGCACGCCCTTCTTTCTACCGTTTATCCTCTTTAATGTGTGTGTCTTGCATTTTCTCCCAGCTTCCTGCCGCCTCTGACTGCTCACCTTTCCTGACTTAGCCAAGAATCTTAGACTAAGAATTTGATTATCCTGCAGTTTCCCGCTGAATCCTCCACACGACCTGAGACTTGGATCAATGTCTCTTGTGCATCTTTCCCATTCTTATTTTAAGGCAACTGACTATTGCAAAAATAAAATATGCCAACCGTGCAGATGTGGAGCCAAATGCACCCAGGCACTAGCTCTACCGTCCATCTTATCTTCTGTCTCCATCTCCCCGAGGGCCTACTTGAGGCTCTGGGGCTTCTGGTATCATCAGGACTCCTGCATCTGTCTCATATAAAGTCCTCAATTGTGATTTCCCTCCACTCCCTGCTACAAGGCTCTTGCACCCGGTTGCCTCCTCTGAGATGGCCCTTCCTTCTCCTGTGCCAGGTGGGCTCTCCATGACCCTGTTGCCAGGGCCCCCCCTTCCCTCACACTTCCTGACCTTTGCTCCATTAGCTCTATCCTATCTGCAGTGGCTCTCTGCTCAGTTCATCAAATCTGGAAATATTTGCTAGCTCCTCAGCATCCCGTTTGGCCAAAGCAGAAGCCTGTTTCCACCACCTTCACCCTTTCACCTCCTAATGTCAGTACAGTGCCAGATCTGTTCTGAAAGTTCTGAAAAAGTCCTCAAGACCACGCATCCAAATCCAGCATGCACTTTCACCTCTTTTGTGTATATATTATTAGGGGACTTTGTCAGGATCCACGGGAGGAGACCAACAGGCATCACCGGAACTCATGGAACATGGCCTGGCATCACTTCATCAAGTGAGCCTTCGAGAGGCGGAGCCCCAAGGATGCTATGTCCTGAGGACCGCATGCTGTTATTGCACACAGCTCTGCTTACTGCCCTCGTGGTCACCACGTCCCTCACCATGTGTGGGTTGTATGAAAACTCAGGGGGTTCTAGCCCCTCATTGTAATTACAATAACAGTGACTGACTTTTTCCAAGCATTGCTGCTGGAGCAGATTAATGATCCAACCACCACCCTTAGAAAGAATTTAGACATGGAGAGGTGTTACTAAGGTTAGGTTAAGATGTTTTCGTTAATGACTTTGATGTAGAAAACTTTGGGGAAGCTGGGTGGTGGTGGTGGTGGCGGCGGCGGCGGCGGCGCACATCTTTAATCCCAGCACTCAGGAGGCAGAGTCAGGCGGATCTCTGTGAGTTCAAGGAGAGCCTGGGCTACAGACCAAGTTCCAGGACAGGCTCCAAAGCTACACAGAGAAACCCTGTCAAGAAAAAAAAGAAAACCTTGGGGAACAATTTAAAATTTAAAAAGGCACACTTCATAGTTGAGCAAGGGAGGGATTCTTTGAGGTCAAGAGACAAGAACAATGGTAGTCTGGCTATTGCTGGCTGAGGTACCTTTCCTGCTAGGGTGGCTTGGTGATCAAAGGTGATGATTAATTCCTTGTACCCATTTCTGCCCTCACCTTCCTGATATGATTTAATAAAAAACTGTTGATGAGTGGGGATGCACCCTGAGGACTTAAAATAGAGATGACTGATTGTTTTTTATATATAAAAGTTTAGATTTGTGATTCTTAAGTTTTTTTTTATAAAATTACTTTTGAGATAATTGTCTTTTGGGATAAATAATAAAATGATTGATCCTTTCTTTGTAACCACAAAATGCAGCTAGACAGCAAAAGAACTGTCTTAGAAAGTACCTTGCTTTCTTACACTTTGTTAATCTATAACAAGTTGCTTAGACATGAATGTATGTGGGTTTTGGGGAATAATTTGTTTTTCACTTGTAATATGTAAAATGTTTAATCATGTAAGGGAAATGAGAAGCATGATGTTTTTTACTTGTATTCATTATAAGCATTTATTTGGAAAATAGAATGTAACCATATTGTAATTTTTATACTGCTTGAAAGATTCTGCTGGGATATATAAACTGTAAAGAAAAAAAATAAACTAAGAAGATAGAGAAATCCTGAAGGAGTGTGCGTGCGAGAGAGAGAGAGAGAGAGAGAGAGAGAGAGAGAGAGAGAGAGAGAGAGAGAAAGAGGTGAGTGCGCCGGCCCCGGCAGAATTAAATTTTATTTAATTAATCCCTCAGGTTAAAAAAAAAAAAAAGTCGACAGAGTGATGAGCTCGCCACCTCCTCGCCTCCCCTTCAGCTCCTGAGCTGCTGAAAGCTGGTCTTCGCAGCAGTGGACCTCACTGTTGCATCTATTCACGCCCTCACAGAACTCCAGTGCACTGACTGCCAGCATTCGCTGGTCTTCGTCCTCGCTTCTGACATTCCCTCAAGAGCCCCTCGTCCTTAAAGGTTGTGCATCCAAAGCCCCTTGAAATCAGTCCCTGCCCTCGAACTCCCCTGAGCTCTCCTCATACCCAAGAAATTGGTTCTCGTTAACTGAACTGTTTCTGGCCGCCAGTCTCTCCAGCGCTGCACAGAATGCCAGTCCCCATGGACCCGCTCCGCAGCTGCCTCCCCAAAGCCTGGGTGAGGCCCGTCGTTCAAAGCTCCCAGAGCCTCCGATATGCACCCACACCCTCACACGGAGAGTGAGTCTTTACCCCCATACACGCCAGGCACTCGCACAGGGCAGTCAGCGCCAGCAGGATAACTCGGTCCGCCTCTTTCCCCGAGGTCCCTGTCCAGGCCTGACACAGAAAACCTTTCAAGTTTGCGGGAGAAACCAACGCAAAGGGAGTGAGAAGCACCTAAGAAAAACTGCCCTGGCCAGGCCAGGAATCTACAGCAAGGAAGGCCCCGCCAAGGTGGCCACTCACCGATGAGGACCGCACTGTCCAGGTTTCGGAGCTGGGCCAATAGCTGCCCCCGCGCCCGAAAGATGGGCAGATTCCGGCGCTGCAGCTCCAGGGCCTCGCGGTAGGGACTGGCCGAGGGCTGGGCCAGCAGCGGCGTCTGCCTCCGGCCTCCTCCTGCTCCGCCGCCGCCGCCAGCCGCCAGCAGCATCACCACTCGCCTCCCGGGAGGGCAGGAGCCCGGCCGGAATCTCTTGGCCGGCGGGAAGCCCGCCTCCTCCGGCATGTCGGGAGGACCGCGGCAGGAGGCGCGGACGCCGTCAGCTCCGCTCCGTCCGCTGTGGACAGCGAGCGCGCACCGCCCCTTTCTCGCCACGTGCAGGCGCGTCTAGGCGACCACCGATGACTTCACAGCCGCCGCCAGACTTTAGGAAAGGAACTCCAATTCCCGACATGCATTGTGGGTTTGGGTACCGTGTACATCCTGTGAGAGCAAGGCCGGAGGTGCGACCTAAAAAAAATGCCCGAGCAACAACAGGGAACGATAGCTATGAGGTTCCGTAGGCCCTTGTTGGATAACGACGTTGTTCTTTTGGGCTCTAGTTATGCCAAAGCTATTTCTTTCCAATAAAAATGAGTGTCCCACCTCGATCTCCAACAATAAGTCACGTTTTAAGGAAGTTACTTAATTCTGTAAAAATCAACGAGGAACACAAACATTTAATTTTCTAAACAATGCACTTTTTGGGGGGATTTTTCGAGACAGGGTTTCTCTGTGTAGCTTTGGAGCCTGTCCTGGAACTCACTCTGTAGCCCAGGCTGGCCTCGAACTCACTGAGATCCGCCTGATTCTGCCTCCCGAGTGCTGGGATTAAAGGCGTGTGCCACCACCGCCCGACAAAACAATGCACATTTTAAGGAACCCACTGATATGTCCGATTTACAAATGTAGAAAATGAATTTTCTGAGATTAAAGTCATTCAGATGCTGCAAAGAATTTTGAAAATGTTACTAGTATCTTAAGTTACAAAAAAGTGACCTATGAATCTGATAGCATGTATTTCTCTCACAAAATGATAGGCTCAAATAATACAAGGAAAAAAGGAAATTGTCTTTAACTCATCTCCCAGTAATTCCTACCAGATTCTCATTCTTTACACAGCTTCCCAGTCCTATTGTACACATTAATCAATGGGATTATTTAGTACTCCCACAGAAAACTTGCATATAACCAGTTCTTCCTTCCTGTTCCAACTACAAGCTCTTAGATGCTTTGCTAATTCAACACAGAAAGACTGGCAAGCAACAAATGGCTAGCTTCGCTTGTTGTTTTTTTGTAGGGTGTGGGCGGTTTATTTGTGTGTATGTTTGTGTATTATTTGCATTCAATACTCATAGAGGCCAGAAGAGGGTGGTGGATCCCCTGGAATTGGAGGTAAAGGCAGTTGTGAGCCTCCTTCTGAGTGCTTGGAACCCAGGTCCCCTAGAAGACCTGCTAGTACTCCATGGGCCAGTTCTTCAGCCTGGTTTGCTTTTTCTTACAGGGAATGTGGCTCCCAGTGAATAAACTATAACTCTCAACTCACATGAATGATATCTACCAAATTTAGTATATGGACCTTCTTTTTAAAACCTCCAGACATGGACTTTTCCCAGTCTGTTGTGGAAACTGGTGTGGCCTTTGGTTTTGGTCCTGCTGAGATGCTCAAAGCCCTATTTAGAATGTCTGGGTCCCCATAAAACCCTACTATACCCAGGTTTACCAGGAAATTTGGGTAGGAATGGGGTTAATACCATCCTTTATAAAATCAGGAGTGCTTTGAAATTCAGTCCTGCACCTGCCCACAGCCATCATTAACCAATCCATGTCCACTCGAAATGTCAGCAAGCTGTGTTTGTTAGATGAGAACATGGAACACTGATGTATACTTATCTAAATACCATTTACAATGTGGCCTTAATAAATGTATCTGAGTAGCTAAAAACTGAACCAAAACAAAAGATATTTTTATTTAGCTTCTGACAGCATAACTAGGTGCTTATAAAAATGTCCATGTTGCATGTGTTTAGGATACATGTTCAGAATATATTGACTTGGGGTTGGAGACAGGGCTCGAAGTTAAGAATACATATTGCTTTTTCAGAGAACCCAAGTTTCCTAACATCCATGTCAGGCAGCTCAAAATCACCTATAACTCTATCTCCAGGAGATCCTACACTTCTAGCCTCCAAGGGCACCTGAACTTTGTGCATACAATATATACAAAGACACATACAAGTACATATAATTTTAAATTATATAAAAATAACAAAAATAAATCTTAGAAAAAGATTAACTTGTTTTGCCCCCACCCCGATCCCCGTGCTGACTTAGGAAGGCAAGCAATCCCTTATAAAGAAAAACAACTTACATCAAGTTATAGACCTTGAGTAAATAGAAGGCAAATGCCAGTCTTTTCTTGATGCACATTCCAAGCAACCTAATGTGGGAGTCTTATATTCCTAAATGATTATAAGAATCCAAATAGGTCATATAAATGAGTGAAACACTTGGTAGGTAAAACACCTCTTAAATCCATACATTTATTGGTTGTGTGTTGAGGGGGGGGATGGAGGGAGGGAGACTGAGAGAATAGAGATCAGAGGACAACTCATGCCAGTTGCTTCTCCTTCTGCCATGTGGGGCCTGAGAACTGAACTCAGGTCTTCAGGTTTGGTGGTAAGTGCCATTACCTCTGGAGCTATCCCACCAGCTACAACACACGCGCGCGCACACACACACACACACACACACACACACACACACACACACGCACACACACACACATATACACAGACTCCCCTTCTCTAGAAGCACCCACTAATCACAGGCAACAGTTATCATGCAAGCCATTTTTTTTTTAAAGACAAGAAAAGCAAAACAAAAATTTGGTATGTTTTAAAATATTGGCTCAATTTTTTTTAATGAAGGCAAAACATAACATTTCTCTAAGGAACTCATTCCTAGTAACCCACTTATTCAGTAGCCTCAATGATAAAATAATCAGAGTTGAAAACTTTAATCCTTTATTACATGAACCATGTTGCCCACATGTCCTTCATTGGCAGTCTGAAATCTGCTGCCGCTCTAAAACAAGTCTCCTGTGGTTCAGTGGCTTTCATATCGAGAAGTTACTACACTAAGTATTCAAAAGATTATCCCGATTCTTCCTCTGGAAGACAATCCATCATACACATTGCATTCTAATCTGAGGCGGTTAATTCTGCACACTTGACTCCCTGATCTGACCGTGACTATATAAGCTCATGGTCACCTTAGCTTGCATGGCCACAAAACCATTGCCCTTGATCATGTTCAGCTTTGCTCCATCCTGTTTCCAGAAGCAATCTTAAATCTTAGCAACTAGGTACAAGTTCGCATACATACGCATTAATCCTCTCATAATTAAAAATACAAGATAATAGTTTGCTGATCAATGAACAAAGTATTTATTCAGCACCCATGTGCCAAGCACAGTGCTAGGCACTGTGGTGGATACAAAAATTAAGACATAGTCCCTGCCCTTAAGGAGCTTACATTCTCATGAAGGAAACAAAACTAACATACATGTAGCAGCTAGGAACAGTACAAGACAATATATGGTTTGCTATAAGAACTTTAGTACAGATTTGAAGCTTCACAGGGATTTAAAGACAATGAAATAGACCTTAGTATTAAGATTTGAGTGTCAGGGTCTTGAAAGACAGAAGAGGCTTAAATTGAGGTCCCTGCTAAGTAGAAGTGGGAGCAGGGTTCAGAGGAAGATAGAGATGCATTTGATAAGGGCCAAGAATGGACTGCAGGTTTCTGAGCACAGTGGCTTAACCATAGAAGCAAGGTTCAAGAGCTTTGATGAAAACTCAAAATAGTAAGTAGCTTAGTCATCCTAAGAGGAGCAAAGGGCAGGATATTGGCTAACACAGATAGAACTCACCTGTCAAAGGAAAACACAGCCACAAAATAAAACAGCGGCAGATGGCATGGCAATTCTAGGAAGCATGTTACACAACATGCCAATAGCTCCAATGTTTCCCAATTCCTAGAGGACCCCAGAGACAGTGCTATGGTTTCATTTCAAGATCCAGGGTGTGGACATTTTGCCTCACACAAGTACAAAAGAAATATAAAAGACAGGACACAGAAGAATGACAGAAAAAGAAGTCGAAGAAACAAGTAAAAATTCATAGTGAAAAAAACACACCAAAGTATATAAAATGTATCTCCTAGGGAGATGCAATTGGTATGTCCATTCATTTTAAAATGAACATATATTGTATTTCTATAAAACAAAACAAAACTCCCTATGCTTTAGGTGTGCTTTTCAGTTATTTCTGGTACAATCCAGGAAATGTCTCAAACTATACTCATGTAAGCTTAAGCAGTCAAAATTCCATAATTCAATCTCTTTTCTGTTGACTCACATTACAAAAAGGAAGCGTGTTTTAGAAGAATCAGAAATCAAGAAGTTTGCTGGGGAAATGAGGACTTTCCCTCTTGTCCAGGTAAGCACAGAGATCCTATCAAACTACACAGGGCCAGGGACACAAATGTGGAACTGGCCAAACTCCTAAGAGGCCAAATGCCTGAAACTGGAACTCCCAGGGCATAGTGTGGAGCACAGCACGGCATTTTGCCACTAGGAATTGACATCCTAAAAACCAGACTGCTTTAGGCTATACATCCAAAATGTATTTCCTGTTTTACCCGGTCATTAATATGTACAGGTATTTGCTACTTAAAATGAACAGCTGGTGAAGAGATTTTAGAATTAAAACTTTACCACAAAAATTCCATCAACTAGCTAAGTCTAAAATTCACTCAGGGACAATAAATAAAACCTAAAGAAACTAATTTCTGACTCAAAAGCAAGCAGTAATAATAAAAATAAATTCCTAAAAGTTACCAGTAAAGCTTTCTTGAACAAAAACAATGATTAAACTTAAGAATCCCATGAGGATCATACAACCTAAGATTGTCATTAAACGTAAGAGATTTTTAAACAAGGGAAAAGCAGCCCCTTTAACACACGTTCCCTAAAGTCCTCTTCAGTTATTTACTAGCAACATGGAACATGCCAGTACTCATTCCATTCCTTCTGCATATTCCACTTAGTCATTAAAATCCTTCCCACTTCAAGGGCAATCTGCAACTTCTTACCTAGAATGTTTACTACAGCTTGTTAACCCTTTGTCAACCTCTGAGAAAGATCTCATTCTGGAAAGCAGCTCAGCCAAAGTAGGACGAGCCAGTCTGGGGAGTCCTGCGCCTATATGACGTTTATGAAAACTATCTGCTCATCTCCTGGGTTCTGATGAAGCAGCATGAATGTAAAACGAGATGTAGTATCTTTGACAAGCATTCACCTGAACCGTCAGTGTGGCTGCTTCCAAATACCCTAATTTCCACCTGTCTATGAAGGTGAACCAGGCACTTGCCTCTGGAAAGGTTTTGAGCTTTTCTTGGATGACAAGAGGAAGACATACCCAACTGCTGCCCATTCATATTCCTGTGCTTTGACAAAGGGTGGCCATTACTAACCTGGGTAGTTCTTAGTGGAGAAATTCCAGCTAAGAGATGTTACAGTTGCTTTCTGTTTACAGCTGACTCTCCTACGGATTCCTCTGCTACAAGAAATCACCCTCCCTTCTCTCTCCTCCTGTGGTCTAGTAACTTGAAGCTTCGTAGTTTTCAGACGGAGAACTATCTGAATGGCAGAAACCAATCTTCCTCCTACTGAGGCTATGACTCTGAACTAGTCAGATGAACATAACAGCTGTGTATTTCCAATCTTGAAATGAAATCCAGTCGAAAGCCGTGGAGACATGAGGCGGACACGGAAACTGCTGTGTTCAGACCCACGCAGGAGAGCTAGAACACATTACCATGATTTAAAAGATCACACGAAAGCTTAAATACAGTGTGAGAGAGATGGAATTCAGTTTTATTTTGTCCTCTCTGAAACTTCCATTTACACCACGGCCTTGTCTATCAAAGAAGAGGAGGAGGAAACGCCCTGCCTTATGCCACAGAGCTTAAGTACCCATGGACTTGTTAGAGGCGGCAGGGTATCTGTTTCTCCAGTTTTTTGGCTCCAAGAGGTTATACTTTTAGTACCAGCATAGTGAGGAACCCCTGGCAAACTGCTGGAAACGTCTTCTGTGTTAGTCAGTGTACCATTCCGTAAAGTGCTTCTGGAGTTAAAATCTGTCAAGCTGTCAAAAGTGTCCACACTTTCGCAACAAGGGATAAAAGAATCCCAACGGGCATTTCACTGAGTCCTTCTCAGATGGGTTTCATAAATTGGCACAGCTGCTTTACCCTCCAAGGCGCTGGCCCTCACCCCAGGCGAAGCCTCCTGGCCGCTCTTCAGGTAGTGGGTTGTAATTGGGATCCTCATCTGGTGTATCAAAAATAGTCCTCCTAAAACATACAAGACTATTCAATGCCAGAGCCATCTTAGATTGGAAGTACTAGAAAGCAGTTCATCCCCACAGGGCTTCCACAAACAGATAAGCGTCATCTCTGCCTGACAACTAAAGAGGTATTATACCTTAAGGGCTCCACAAATATTTAACATTTACATTAACTTACCTCCTTTACTAATTTTTACTACAGAAATGATAAATGCTGATGAGGTGCCTGGAACAGTCAAATAAACAGGCACAAAAAGAATGATGCCTGCTGGGCGACAGAATAGGAATTACTCAATGTGCAGAATTTTAGAATTACAAGATCAAAACATTCTAAGGACAGGGACCACAGCAGCACGACACAAATGCACGTAACACCACTGCACTGTCCATGGTAAAATGGTTAGGATAGTGAATTTCATGTTGGGGTGTGTTGACTTAGTTACAAGAACATTCATCACTCCAATTATAGAAGGAAAAGCAATAACTAATGTCAGTGTCCATTAATAAGGGAGTAACATAAGTATGTTAAATATGAACCACAGAATATCATGTAGTCACTAAAATTCTGTAGGGCATATAATGGAAAAGTAACCACTCCCCCCACCCAAGCCCTGCAGACAGGGTTTCTCCATGTGTAGGTAGGCCTAGCTGTCCTGGAACTAGCTCTATAGACTAGGCTGGCCTTGAACTCATGGAGATCCACTGGTCTCTGCCTCCCAAGTGCTTGGATCAAAAGTATGTGCCACTACACCTAGCTAGGAAAAGTAATTCTTACATATTAAGCTTAAAAAAAAAAAAAAAAAAAAGACATTTTAGGTTTCTCTGTGTAGCTTTGGAGCCTGTCCTGGAATTTGCTCTGTAGACCAGGCTGGCTTTGAACTCAGAGAGATCTGCCTGCCTCTGCCTCCTGAGTGCTGGGATTAAAGGTGTGCACCACCAAGTTTGGCTGAAAAGAAGACATTTTAAGAAGTATACAGATAGGGCCTGGAGAGATGACTTAGCAGTTAAGAGAACTTATTGCTCTTGTGGAGGACAAGGTTTGGTTCCCAGCACCCACATCAGGGAGCTTACAATCACCTGTAACTCCAGTTCCAGGGGATACACTGTCCCTGGCCTCTGTAGGCACACACACCCATGCATACAGTACACATAAAATGCAGGCACACAGCCTTGCAAACACATTTATAAAATAAATCTTTAAAATACATTAAAATTATATAGCTATTTAAAAAAAAAAAAGCATATACAGTTACCCAATTCCAAGTGTTCAGCCCTAAACACATCTCCATACAAACAACACTAGATGAACTAAATAGGTAATCGATTTTGTGTATGTCTGTATAGTAATAATTAAAGAAGGGGTCATGAATTGGATAGGGAGTAGGGATACACAGAAGGAGTTGAAGGGGAGAGAGGGAGAAGTGGAAATGATATAATACAATAATCACCTAGGAAATTATCAAAAAGGTATGAAAGACGCAAGACTAGCTACCAAAAGTCAGTCAAAGGAAACTGCCATGTATAAGTAGAATTACAGAAGATTTTACTTCCTGTGGTGGTTTGAATAGGTATGGCCCCCACAGATTCAAGTGTTTGAATGCTTGGCCCATAAGGCATGGCACTATTAGGAGGTGTGGCCTTGTTGGAGGAAGTGTGTCACTGTGGGGGTGGGCTTTGGGGTTTCCTATGCTCAAGCTACATCCAGTGAGAAAGACCACTTCCTGCTGCCTGTGAGTAGAGATGTATGATTCTCAGCTCCTTCTCCAACACCATGTCTTCCTGCACACCACCATGTCCTGTCATGATAATGGACTAAACCTCTGAAACTGTTAGCCATCCCCAATTAAATGTTTCCCTTTATAAAAGTTGCCGTGGTCATGGTGTCTCTTCACAGCAATAGAAACCCTAATTAAGACTCTTCCTTGTTTTTTGTTAATTAAAAAAAAAAATTTCCTCTTGAGATGGATTCTTGGTATGTTACCTAGGTTGACATCAAACTTTGAATTCTTCTGCCCAGGCCTTTGGATGGGATGACAGGCATATACTAGCATACCTTGCTAGTTCACTCTTCTTTTCCTCTTTCTTAAAGATATATATACTTCCCTTCTATTGATTTTTTAGTTCTTTTTTTAAGGTTTATTTATTTGTGTATTTTATGTATATGGGTATTTTGTCTGCATGTACACCTGCACACCAAAAGAGGGCCTCAGATCCATGGGGTCATAATTACAAATGGTTGTGAGCCACCATGTGGGTGCTGGGAACTGAACTCAAGACCTCTAGAGAAGCAACCAGTGCTCTGAGCCATCCCTGTAGCCCCTTATTTTCATTTTACGCCTGTGGGTGTTTTGCCTGCATGTGTATCTGTGTAGCATGTTCTTTCGGTGCCTGAAGAGGCCAGAGGATGGTGCTGGATCCCACGGAACTGGAGTTACAGACAGTTGTGAGCTGCCATGTGGGTGCTGGAATTGAACCTGGGTCTTCTAAAAGAGCAGCCAGTGCTGCTAACCACTGAGCCATCTTCATTCTTTTTTGGTTAACCATTCTCCAACAGAGAATTTATATCAAAGCATTTGATCATCTCAGTAGAGCCTTGTTTGTCTGTTTTTTGAGACAGCGTTTCTTTGTGTAGCCCACCACCTCCCAGCAAGCCCCCCTCTCTGCCCTTTAACATAATAGTTTCCAAGGACACAAAATTCTAGAGCAGAAACAGGTCTTGTAAATCAAAACTCTAGCTCAAGAGACTGCAGAATACAAATGAAGAGATGAGCTTCAGATCACACT
This sequence comes from Peromyscus leucopus, assembly GCF_004664715.2. Lineage (NCBI taxonomy): Eukaryota > Metazoa > Chordata > Mammalia > Rodentia > Cricetidae > Peromyscus > Peromyscus leucopus. The sequence goes on from NC_051086.1 coordinate 54,086,103, forward strand.
GCTCGGGGGTGGCACAGCTAGCCTGGCTGCAGGTCCAAAGCCTTTCCATTCTATTTCCCTGTGCATCTCCACTACCTGCGTTGCTGGTCACAAAGCCCTCAGAAACGTCCTCGGAACTGTGTGGCTTCTTCGAATGTTTACGTCTCAGACAGCCGGCAGGCTCCTCTCTGGCACACAAGTTCTAGCGGTCTCTCAGGATAACAAATGCAAAGTCACCCCCACGATGTCAAGAGCCCAGTAATTACAACCCTGGCCTAGTCTGCGTCTGGCCAATCCAAAAGTTCTCCAACTATGTTGCTCAATCTTCTGACACTGGTATGAACCATATGAATCAGGAGCGAAGGGAGCCCAGAATAAACCATGATCATGGTTTGTCTGCATGGACTGTGAAACATGGCATTAAATACTCACAAAAGAGATGGTGTTTTCAGAATTCTTATTCCACCAGGCTGATTGGGAAATATATCTTCCAAGAAAAAATATATGTGCCCAACTGCAATACCTATAATCAACCAGAAATAAAGGATAAAAAGGAAGATTAAAGTTGTCAATTTTAAGTCTCCTACCAACATACACTTTATTTAGGGTAAGTGTAATTACTGAAAATCAATGAGCTACTATTATCTTTCAGATATAATTATTAAACGATCTTGCAATAGCTATATATGAAGACTGAACAGAATAAACATGAAAGACAGTGACAAAATACATTTTCAGGTAAAATAAGACAAAAAGTAGTGGTAAGATGCTTACCCAAAAGGTCCACAATAATTGAGTTCCCCAACAACAAGGAAAACCCCATGAGCACCCAGGGCAGAAAGGGGGCCTGGAAGTTTAGAAGACCAAAGAAGTTCATGCGGACGTACGGGTTCCTTCGGCTCCACACGTAGACCAGCATTATTGTAAAGGCCTGGCCTAAAAAAACTAAGCTCACAAACAAACCAAAAAGCTAGCAAATGGAATTAAGGAAAATATCAACATGAAAGCATGCCAGGGAAGGCTAAGTAAGAGAACTAAAGACTATCCTTTTGCTAAAATCTGAATTAAAAAAGGCTAAGTAGTGACATTTTCAAACTGTAAGAAGAAAATTAATTACCCAAGGCAACTAGGCAAAACTGGCTTGGGTTAAATTGTCTGGCTCACAGCTACTACAGACTAAACTTGTGCTTTTGTGATGCTTTTGCCTTTTTGGAAAAAGTTAATTCCTTTGTAAGGAAATGCCACGAAGAGCACTCTCCACTGCGCCTTCACAGGTGCCGAAGCACGCAGGCTTGGCACACAGCATGGATCGAGGTCTGTTACACACAACAAAGTTCTTTTCTTTCTAAAAGCATTGTATCGGTTTGACAGCGACTTAATACATGTCTTACCAACTAAGCGGAAGTGAAGTCACCCACCAGTAGCGATATAACTGAGATGCTTCCAGAAAACCCACCCGGGTTAAAAGTTCTTGCTGGGCAGAGCCTCCTGTCCAGCCTCTAGGCTTGGAAGCTGTCAAAGCGGGCTGTGAAATAAATGGGAGTGCCCTGAGGCTACAGTTTGGGGAACTACTTTATCTGTTTGTTCAGAGTAGCTTGTGAATCATGAGGAGTAGACAGTCTCTTCTTTAATATTTTCCTGTATTTTATTTGTTGAAAGGATACAGTCATTAAAAATCCACCAAAAAGGAACATAAATACAAAGTCTGCTGTCCGACCTCGAAAGAGCCTTCTTCTAGCATTCGACAGTAACGATATCTTAAGTTTCAGGTTAAGAAAATATTAAGCACACACATAAGAAGAAAATAAAATGTAATGAACCACTGAAACATACTTAGGCTTCATACTACACAGGAAAGCTGCATTTCTCTGAGAATGTTTAAGTAGTGATCTGGCTTCTTTTTTTTCCATCAAGCATTTTAGGCAACAACAAAACTCGCACCATATTATACAAAGCCTGTTCCTGGTTGGGTAGCTAATTCAAACACTGCATGAACATGCTTCCAATCACCTTTACATCTCTTCCAATTTGTAGTACTGTCTTTCCCATGTTCAACTACATGTGAATTTGCACCATCCTTGGTTTGCTGATTTGGAAGAAATCCCTGCAAAAAAGCCTTGTGTGATAACTACTTTTCTAGGCCAGGTAGGCCAAGCATTTCTATATTCCAGTTCATAAAAACTGTAATGAAAAACCTTTGATTAGAAACTTATCAGAATATATCCTATACAGGAAACACAAAAAACCGTTCTAGGACTTAAAGGCCCTCTGTCTCCTGCAGACGAGCTGGAGTGCTGTGTGCTCAGCACATCCAATTCCCATCTAATTCTTTGATTACGAGGGCTCTTCCTGTCTCTCAACAAACCTAAATATGTCAAGCCCAGCAGACATTTTGGCACTCACTATTTTTTCAGCCTTGTAATCATGGTCCCCACTCTCATAAACTCATTCCAAACCCTGGGGGAATTCTGTTGAGTTAGCAATGTTTCAGGGTGATTTACTACTGTGCCAGCTGATGCTGACATTATTTTACAAATGTGTCTACAATAAATCACAGCTGAAGGACATGCATGTTTTAAGAGTTGGAACTTCCTGTGTAAACAAGGAGTTACAAAGAATTTCAAAACATTATGATTTGATTACAAACTACAGACCCAGAAGTCATAACTACAATGTTATTAAAAAAAACAAGAGTAATAGTTTCAACTTACAATATACACCAAGTTAACCTAAAGTTTTGATGTTGATTCCACTTAAAAGGATACAGAAAAATCATGTTAAACAAAAAATTGAATCCAACTGGACCAAAAAATAAGAAATTGGTGATTAGCCTCCATATCTGTGGGGGGTGGGGGCGGGGGCAGGGGAGAGAAAGATACATTAAGTAAAATACATAACCAGGAAACATTTCTATAGTAAGAGAAAAACGACATTCTATGACTCTAAGGCTCCAAAGTCCTAGGTGGGGCCCATTCAAATGTGACATCCATCTCACTCTGGGTTTGTTTGTGTGTGTGTGTGTGTGTGTGTGTGTGTGTGTGTGTGAGAGAGAGAGAGAGAGAGAGAGAGAGAGAGAGAGAGAGAGAGAGAGATATGCTTCTAGTTAAGAGACTAAAAGATATTAATTGGACTGTGAAATTTATATGGATGATAGGACAAAAATTCAAAATCATAATTGTCTTTTATAAAACAACACAAAAAGCGCACACCATGTGGCTAAGCAAATTAGCTGTCTGAATAAAAAGCTAGGTTAGTTTGCAGAACAGAGTGCTTTTATATGTGTAGTCACCATAAGGAGGAGTTTACAGGTACTAAAAACTTCAGGGATCCAGTAAATAAAGCTGCTGAAAAAAAAGTTTCTAAATTAGCCACAACATCCTAATGGAAAAATTACAGTCAGGTTCTGGTTTGAAGTTGACTTCCTACAAGAATTGATGCTCCTAGAGTGAAGGAGAGATACAAGAGCAGTCTCACCTATTCAATCTACAACTACTCACAAAGCTTTGCATAATTTACTATCATGTGAGATCTTAGTAATCTTGTGAGATGGGCAAGCTGATGTGACCATCCTCACTTCACAGATAAGAAATCTTAAGACTTAGGGCTTGCTGAAGGGCAAGGCAGCTGGGTGGAGACTCTTGATAGCAAATCTAGAACTCCTAATTCCAAACTTAATACAAGAATTTAACCTTGGCTAGGGATGGTTGCTCATGTCTATAATCCTAGTACTAAGGAGTCCAGGCAGGAACTTCACAGAATTGCTGTTAAATTCAAAAGTTGCCCAGGCTTCATAAGAGATCCTGTGGTTTTGTTGTTGCTTAAAAAAAAAAAGTATGGTGATGTACACCTTGTGATCCTAGGAGGCTGAGGCAAGAGGACACCATGACTGGACACCGTGACCATGCCACAGTCACAGCCACAAAACAAACTATCTCAGAAAATAAACAAAAAACAAACCAAAGAACTTAACCCTAGGCAGTCACGCCCCACAAGTCAGTAGGAAGCAATCCCAGGAAAAGCCACCTAGCGGAGACCAGATTGCCAGGGGACCGACTGCTCATACACCATTAAACCCTCCACCACCGGTAACTATTTGTGACAATTAATGTTGACAGTCACCTGTAAGACAAACTCCGGGCATCCCTCTCTGAGGGAGTTTCTAGACTCTGTCACTTGAGGTGGAAAGGAAAACACTAGCTGGGGCGCCATTCAATGGGCTGGGATCCTAGAACAACTGAACAGGAAGAAGTGAACTGAACTCCCGACTTGTGCCTCTGTTTCCTCACTAAGGGTACAAGGGGACCCACAGCCTTAAGTTCCAGATGCAGTGACTTCCCAACCACAATGGGTCTTTACCAATAAACTGAGAGCCAAATAAGCCCTTCCTGTCTTGAGCTTCTTTGTCAGGTATTCCCATCACAGCAGTAAGAACAGCAACCAGCACTCTGTTTACATGGAAACAACCCAGTTCTATGTGTTACCTGCATGTAAGAGCTCACAGAATCCTCAACCCAGTGAGGACACCACACATAAAAGCCCCCAAGTAAAGCTGGATGGTGGTGGTGCACACCTTTAATCCCAGCACTCAGAGGCAGAGGCAGACAGATTACCTGGGAGTTCAAGGCCAGCCTGGTCTAGGGAAGGAGATCCAGGACAGCCAGTGCTACACAGAGAAACCCTATATAGAAAAACCAAACCAACCAACCAACCAAACAGAAAACCCCAAGTAAGGGTGAGAGATGCTCTATCGTGAAAGGTAATATATCTGAAGGCACACAAAAGCTGCATCTTGAAAGGCAAACTAGAGTTCAATGGGTACAAAGGGAGTATAATCCATTTGGGGCAGGGAACAGCACGAATAAAGCAGAATTACAGCCAATGAGATCTAGCCTTCACCTAGAGTGTGAATGACCATCCTGGCATGAAAACACACTGCTTTTTAGCATTTTAATCACTGGAAAAAGACTTCTTCAAGCTGTACTCTAATAAGCTAACATACTGTTTTAGAGAACGGTCTTTTAGACTTGTGTTAGTATGATCTGACTTCTGGGAGACAGATCAGTGTTAAAGTTCTACCAGAACTGGTTTATGAGCTGGACCATGAGGATTAACAACAATTAACCCAGGTTGTGTCTGGGTGGTGAATGGACAAAATAAGGGCTATCCTGTGAGACTCCCTGGGCAGCTAGCTGGTTAGTCTATTCTCAAATCACATCATTATCATTATCACCATCATAATTATTATTATTAACATTGGTTGTTGTTACTATTGCTTGTGTTTTAAGACAATTCCTTGATGTGTAGTTCAAGCTGGCCTCAGCTTCCTGACTGCTGGGATTATGGCCACAGTAATTCTTAAATAGTTGTAGTCAAATACAGGAACTCAATACACCAAAAACATACTAAAAATAGAAGATGAATTATAAATTCCCACCTGTAGCAATTTTCTTAAGACAGGGACTTCCTAGGTAGTCCAAGCTAACCCAGAACTTGACATCTTCCTGCTTAATCTGCCTGTACCTCGATCCACCCTTGGCAATTCTAATTTGGTATAAGATGAAGAGCTCACAAATACCTAGCAGTTCTTAAATGATTCTGGAGTCCAACCAGGCTGCAGAATTCCTTCTTTACATTTCAGTAAGTCTTATAATCAGAGCTTCCTCCACTGGGTTATTTTTGAGACTGTATCTGACAGGATTTATTACTTACTAAACAATAAAGAAAAGATGATAGTGGAAATATTAATCATAGTAGCCATAGACCACTTACTTGAAAGTGTTTAAAAATTAGTTCAGGGTTGAAGTATAACTGAAAAGGTGTGATCAATTCCAACTGCTGAAATGGAAAAAAAAAAGCTTCTTAAATCAGATCGATCATAAAACAAAACTTCAGCACTAACAACAAAGGATCAGTAGCTCTAATAATTTCTGTTGTCACTTGGAGTAAATTTCTATGTCTTGCTTGCGAAGGCTGGTAAGGGATTCTTTAGAATTCGTACAACCGTTTGTATCCTCAATACACAATGCAAGTTTTATGTTGCAATATTTGAGGATGCTATAAGGCAGGCAGGAGAGGGTAGTTTAGAGACAAGACAACAGTATCTTTTACGAATCTGTGTGTCGCGTGGTCACCACCTGAGAAACAGCTGGGTGAGACAACTCCGAGTAAGAGATTCGAGGCCCCGCTATCAATAGGGCTAGGTACAGGCGACCAGTTCTTACATCCACGGGCCGTCTTTTGAAAGATGCTTCCCGACAATTCGAGATTTTTATTCTTAATATGGAAGTCTGTGAACCTAGCGGACCTTGCTCCCACACTAGTCACCTGGCCATAGCTAGAGCTCTGAGACACATTTTTAGGTGGGCGGCTCCCGCAGGTCTGACTCGCTACAGGTCTCGATTTCATCTCTCGGAAACAGACCTGCCCTCGCATGGAGGAGCACTTCCTTTTCAGGTCACTGGCTTGGCACCCTTGGGACTATCCTGAACCCTAGAGTCAGCTCCGGATGTCTCCACCCACCCCTGGGACCAAACCCTCTGGGCTTCTCTGCGGCCCAAACCCGTTTTCTGAAGACCCAGTCATAGCTAGCCTGAAAAAGAGGACGTGGCGCCACAGCTGCTCACCACGGCCGCGGTGGTGAGGACGCAGGCGGTAGTGTAGGCGCGGCTGACCGGCGGGATCTGCAGGTACTCCAGCCGGAGGCTCTGGTACGCCATCTTCCCCACCGCGCCTGCCCCCCTTCCCCTTCCGCCAGTATGCCAGGCGGCGGGGCGGACTCAAAGCCGGCCTTCAGCCTTACCACCGCTGTCCAATCAGCGCCCCGCACTCGGCCAGCCACCAATCGCTGGCGCCCTGGGGACTGCGCATCCACCAATCACGAGTTGCGCCTCCGCGTCGGCCCATCCTTTCATCTCCGCCTACCAACGAAGAGAGAAAGTACCAGTTCCTCCCGCCAATCCCCGCCGGCCACAGCTAGCTTTCCCGCCTTGTCCCCTTCCCTTTACCAATCCAAGTGCTCCCTTTCGACCCCGCGGCCAGCCAATCAGGAGTGCGGGCCAGCCCGCCTTTGCGTTTGTTCGCGGAGGCACATTCCAGTCGCTTCCGAGGAGCCGGTGCCGCCGTCTTCCTCCTTCAGCTCCGTGTGGTTTGAAGGAAGTGGCGGGAAGCCGGTGCGCGGCGGACTCCCATCACCCCCGGGATCGCTTCGGTAGGGGCTGTGTGCTCTCTGAGGAGGAGCGGTGTCGTTTCCCGGGGCGCCGGAGCGTTCTGCAGGGTACCCCCTCCCACCAGGCCGGTTTGGGCCTGGAGGTCCCGGCATGCTTCGCGGCCGCAGGGTGGGACGGGAGCTGGAGCTGCCGGAAGCGCCTCCGGCTCTGCGGTCTCTGGACCTTGTCTGCGGTGGTCGTGGGCTCCCTTCCACTCGTCGAGATGGTGTGGGGACCTCCCGTGTTTTTTAACTTCACCCGCAGGAGCTCTGTCTGGCAGAGACGCGATGGTAGATGAGTTAATAACACGGAGGGGAAAGCGAAGGAGGTAGTGGCTGCCTCTTGAAGGATCTGTGCTCAGTGCGTGCCTACTTGAAGGAAAGGAAATAGAATTCGGTTGTGTTGGAGCAAAGACTATCCAGACCGTGGCAGGAGTATTCTTGTAAGTTAAAAGAAGCATAAAAAATTGTGTGTGTGTGTGGGGGGGGAAGTGTGACTGTAAAGAGAGAATGACATTTAATTTAGAAGTAATATAAGGCTGAACACAGTAGTGGCACCCGCCTGTGACTCCTAGCCACTCTGGAGGCTGAAGCCAGAGGCTTTGTTGAGTCCTGAAGTTGTAGGCCGGCGTGGACAACACAGAGGAGATTGGGGGCAAACACTAGAAGAGCGGTCTTAACTTGTTGGTAAAACTGCAGCTTTATAGCTACCACCTCGCCATAGCATTGGCCGTGTAACAGAAAAAAGGCAAACTTGGAACTTTTCTCTGAACTGGAAGTTTGGATTTAGGAACTTGGTTAGAATTGGATACACACACACTTGAAGCAAAGTTAGAATGCAAACTTAATTATAGGGTGCAAGTTGTCGGTAGGTTGACTCATCATTTGGGTAATTTGTAACAGACATCCATCCTGCTTGGATAATGAAAATATTATAATCTTCTAGAAAAGGCATCCCAATATAAACAACAGATGTGGAGGGTGGAGGTAGTTTCAGTGTCCAAACAGTATGTGAGGCCAGATGGTTTTAATTTTTAAAATACAGTGTGGGCCTGGGAATGTATCAGTAGAGTGCAAACCTAGCTTGTAAAAGGCCCTGGACATAATGCTTAGCACTATAGGAAGGCAAAACAAGTTTATGACTACCAAATTGGCAAAAGTTAAGAGGGTTGGCAGGTAAAAGAAGTTCTGGTCTACTCCAAGTGAGTATAAACCTGTCTAGATGTTCTAAGAATGTTTTGGCAATATTTAGTGACATTATATATGCAAATATCTGGCAAGTCCCTAAGAAGATTTCACTTGGAAGATCTCCATATCACACACCCCCACCCCCGTTTTAGGCAACTTTATTGAAGAAAACAAAATTAGTTACTAGCAGACCTATTAGGTGATCCCTCTTCCATTATCAACTCCCAACATCTTTTTCCTTGGGAGATGAATTAATAGCTCCAAGCCTCCTAGCAATTTAGATGAAAATTCAGAACTGTTTTGAGACCCTATTTTGGAATACAAAGGATGTTTGTTTTTCCATATTAATGCTACAGATTCAAAACCAATTCTCTAACCCATCAGTTATGAGCATAAAGAATATTTGTAAACTGAGACTTAACAGTGGAAGGCTTAAACAAGGACAGATGCTGCTAAAATATTTCATCCTATGGTGGGACAACTAAATACCCATGTCTATTCCCCACTCAGATGATTTCTCCAGTGTTAGAGCAGTGAGGAATGGTTTAGTCTCATTACAGAGTTAGAGAAGACATGGCCACATAATACACTTGCTCCACTTAAAAAAAATGTAGCCAGGTGGTGGCCAGCCTTGTCTACAGAGTGAGTTCCAGGACAGCCAGGGCTACGCAGAGAAACCCTGTAAATCGTAATCTTGATTAACTGTTACCTTATAATACAGTTTTCCAAAAAGCAGTTATTGTGTGGGTATAGTCATGGTTCAACAGTAAGGTCCCCATGCCACTTCCAGAGGATGAGTTTGCATCTCAGCGCCCATGTTCAGTGGTTCCCAACTGTCTCTAACTCTGGCTCCAGCCGGACTGACACCCTCCCCTGGTCTCCAAGGGCACCTGTATGCATGTGGCATATGCACACGTGAGCATACACACATAATAGTAAGATTAAATCTTTTAAAAGTCATTGTACAACACTGAAAGAACTTAAGTCTTCTTAGGTGACCCAGTAACTGAATGGAAAGTGGTAAACAAAAGACAAAAGTAAGAAGAGGTCTGATAAAGGAACTGCCAAATGAGAATAGAAGAGGAAGAGTAATTTAAAGTTTATTCCAGCAATAATGCAGGCTATTCTGACTTTAAGGTCATATCATATGGCATGTTTCTGACTTTGTTCCCAACATAATCTCTTAAATGTATCTCTGATTTATAGATCTGTACAATCTGTGGCACTAAAAGGATCATGCAAACTTGTATCAAAACAGTGAACAAATGAATAGAGTGATTTAGAAATAGTTAAAGCAGGTGATCACTGATCTTAGACTATGGAGTCAGATGCTATTACTGTTACTATTTGAATGAAAGTTCTTGCAAATGTATCCTTAGCTGGTTTGAAAATAGAAAAGTGAATTGTCAGAAAGAATACTCTGCCTTGATATGGGCTGTCATTAATCTTATCATTGTGGCTTGCCAGTGAAGCCTAGCCTCAGCTGCACCTGCAGAATTTTATATTGAAGTGTCATGGACCAAATATGACAGAGCCTCACATTAATCCATTTCAGTGTCATAGTTTGACTTCTGCCTGGTTCCTTGTTAACTTTTTTTAAGTGTATTTTGTTTGTTTGTAAAGTGTATTTTGTTTGTTTATTCATTCATTTATTTATTTTGCCTGCATGTATGTATATTCATCATGCCTGTGCCTGGTTCCTACACGGCCAGAAGAAGGCATTGAATTCTCTAGAACTGGAGTTACAGATTGTGTGAGCCATCATATGGGTGCTGGGCACTGAACCTGGGTCTTCTATAAGAGGAGCTAGTGTTCTTAACCACTGAGTCATTTCTCCATCCCCAACTATCTTGTTTGTTTTGTTATTTTTCTTTTAATGTTTTATTTTTTTTTTTTTTTTTTTTTTTTTGTTTTATTGTCTAATTGATTTTACTTTTTGAAATGTGTGTGTATGAGTGTTTTGCTTGCATTTATGTATTGTTTTATGCATTATTGCTTGACTATGTCATTCAGTACAAGTAGTGTTTAAAAAAAAAAAAAAAAAAAAAAAAAAAAATAGATTTTGAACTGACCCACGAAGTGAGATTTTTGCTTTTTTTTTTTTTTTTTTTTTTTTTATTTATATTGTTACTCATAGTGTGCCATGTCCCCCAAAGAGGTTAGAACAGGGCATTGGATTCCCTGGAATTGGAGTTATGGATGGTTATGAGCCACCGGGTGTTGGGAACTGAACCCAGGTCTTATGCAAGAACAGGTGCTCTTAACCATTGAGCCATCTCTCCAGTCCTGTTCCTCACTAGCTTAAAACATTTTAAAAATTAATTTATTTTTATGTGTGTGCCTTCATGTATATGTATGTTGCACTGTGTGCAGTGCCCGAGGGTGGTCAGGAGAGAGGGTGTCAGAACTGGAATTATAGATAGTTGAGAACTTTTATATGGATTCTGGAAACCAAACTTGGGCCCTCTGCAAGAGCAGCAGATGCGCTTAACAGCTGAGTCATCTCTGGCAGCCCTGCTCCTCATCATCTTGATGAATGCTCAAAGGTCTGACAGGTGTCTTGATTATTTGGTTGGTGGGGAAGGATTGTCTTGTTTTACACTGTGTATCAGTCCCCTAACACCACTGTCACAAACACAGGGTAACTCTAAGGGGATTGGGTTTACTTCTCATACATAATCATTGAATTTGTGCCATCCCTTTCCTTCTCCTTTTTGGAACAGCAGCTTCTTACTAAACTGGATGGGGATGGCTAAGAGGGAGCATAGATGCAGAGCTGAAATGCTTAAAGGACACATTTTGTTTGTTTGTTGTTTTTGTTTTTCGAGGCAGGATTTCTCTGTGTAGCCCTGACTGTCCTGGAACTTGCTCTGTAGACCAGGCTGGCCTCCAACTCACAGAGATCTACCTGCCTCTGCCTCCTGAATGCTGGGATTAGAGGTGTGGCATGGACACTTTACTTGGTGTGTGTGTGTGTGTGTGTGTGTGTGTGTGTGTGTGTGTGTGATAGAACTGCTATACTGCTGTGGTCAGGGTCAGTTAAGTAATGAGTGCAATGACATGAAGTGATTCAGCCATTAAAATGTAAACATGTGTACATGAGACTATTAGTAGGGGCTGGAGAGGTGGCTCCAGAGTTAAGAGCTTTTGTTGCCTTTGCAGAGGGCCTGAGTTGGGTTCCCAGCAAGTTGAGTTGCCAGCACTCACAGCTATTTATAACTCCAGCTCCAAAGAACCCAACACCTTCGGTTTTTTTGTAGGCATCTTCGTGTATGTGTACATACACAGGTGGATACATGCATATGCACATAAAAAGTGAGTTCTAGGCCAGCCAGAGCTACCTGTGTTAAAAACAGCACCACAAATTGTAAGAGTAGTTTTGGCATTCTGCTCCTTGGGAGGCAAAGATAGAAAAGTTGAAATTTTGAAGCCAGCCTAAGCAACATAGTGAGGCCCTGTCTCAACAAAACCAAACCCTAGTAGGAGCATAATCTGTGATAAGTGTTCAGGAAGTAAAAATCTTCCAGGCCAGAGATATTCTATGAACGACACTACAAAAACAAATTCTGTTTATATAGCCACACAGTTATCACCACTGTTTTTTAAACCATTACATATATAATTTTCAAGGTTGATGGCATCCTGTCTTCTCATAAGATTGTCCACACCATTGGCTATACTTTTTTTTTTTTTTTTCACTTAAATTTTTAAAAAATTCATCTGGTAGTTTGAAGTAGCAGTTTGTAGATTACATTAAATGCCCTTACCTGAGAATGGAGTAAAACTTCTCTTATTTCCATACCAAGCATATGGTTACTAGTAAGACAAAAATGCCCTGGTTAAGTTCCATGGTTCCAAGGTTAAGGAAATGGGATGACATGTTTCTAGATGCTTACACTAGAAAAGAATGCCTCTCAGATCCTTGAAACAAGTCAGGGTAAAGGCTTGGTCATTTAGTTGGATTTTTCTCAGATGGCTAGGGTGGGAGACAATGAGGTAAATAAAATGGTAGAACATGGGACTAAAAGGAATGGGCAGAGAAGTTAAGTGGAAACACTGGGAGCTGCTTAAGGTACAGTGTGACTGACAGACTAGCACGGGACTTGGTTAAGATGTAGCTCAGTAGAGTGCTTGTGGGCCCTGGCTTCTAACCCCAGCACCACATAAAAAATTGGGCTGATTGGTATACTCCCATGATCCAAGCACTCTGGTAGTAGGAACAGAAGGATCAGAAGTTCAAGATCATCCTCAGCTACACACCAAGTTTGAGGCCAGCTTGGGTTACATGAGACCCTGTCACAAATGAAAGTTTGAGGCCAAAATGTGGGGGCATATGTAGATCATTGAAGCTCAAAAAACCAGGTCTCTAGGGTAGTGAGGCCGTCTGTTTAAACTTTCAAAGTTGCCCAAGATAACAGAATTGAGAAGGTTGGGCTTATATCTAAGTCTTCAGTAATAATAACTGAGGGAAATGAACAATAAAGAGAGTATAGGAAAGAGACTCAAGAGGCAAGGGCTTCTGTCTTTCTGTGGACATTTAAGGCTGGAAGGAACATCAGGTATCAAAGGAGCACAAATGCCTTAGTTTTCTGTTTGCTTTCTTTTTTTTTCTTTTTAAAGATTTATTTATTTATTTATTATGTATATAGTATTCTGCCTGCACATATGACTATAGGCCAGAAGAGGGCACCAGATCTCATTCTAGATGGTTGTGAGCCACCATGTGGTTGCTGGGAATTGAACTCAGGACCTCTGGAAGAACAGCCAGTGCTCTTAACCTCTGAGCCATCTCTCCAGCCCCTATTTGCTTTCTTTGTTTGCTTGTTTATCAATAGAGAGGTTTGTTACTTTCCTCTGATGATGTTATACAAATGAAATTTCTTTTTGTACTTGCAGGTTTTCACAGTTGAGGGCAGCAAAGTAAAGCAGGATGTCCGTGGATCCGATGGCCTATGAGGCCCAGTTCTTTGGCTTCACACCACAGACTTGCCTGCTGAGGATCTACATAGCATTTCAAGACCACCTGTTTGAAGTGATGCAGGCTGTTGAACAGGTTATCCTAAAGAAGCTGGAGGGCATCCCAGACTCTGAGATTAGCCCTGTCCAAATTCGTAAATGCACAGAGAAGTTTCTTTGCTTCATGAAAGGACGTTTCGATAACCTTTTTGGCAAAATGGAGCAGCTGCTTTTGCAGTCGGTTTTGTGTATTCCCCCAAACATCCTGCTTCCTGAAGATAAGTGTCAGGAGACGCATCCTTTCAGTGAAGAGAAATTCCAGCTCCTCAAAAAGGAAATCGAAGAGTTACAGGAGAAGTATAAGGTCGAATTATGCACTGAACAGGCCCTTCTTGCAGAATTAGAGGAGCAAAAAACTGTTAAAGCTAAACTCAAAGAGACTTTGACTTTCTTCGATGAGCTTGAAAACATTGGCAGAGATCACGGAACTAGTAACTTTAGGGAGAGTTTGGTGTCCCTGGTCCAGAACTGTAGAAAACTCCAGAACATTAGAGACAATGTAGAAAAACAAAGCAAAAGACTGGAAACACGGTAATTTCTCAGTAGTGAAAAGAGAGAGCATGTAAATAAGCAGCTTTTCTTTCATTACTCTTAGGTTTAAAGTCTTTTGGGGCTACTTACTTCCCCTCCTTTCCCAGGTTCCACAAAGTGGATCTTCTAGAACTGCACGTTCTGGTTCAGACTTCTAAAGCAGAGTTTGTATTCATCTGCTTTCCCCCTTCTGACATTTGGGTTGACCAGCCTTGTTCTGGTAACACCTTTAGTTCTTCTTTCGGGATTGTACCCAGTCAGCTGTTAGGGGTGCTTTAGTATGGGTTCAGGAGGCAGTGGAATCCTGTGTGAGTCAGGCTATATATTCATTCATTGAATGTTGGAGTGCAGCCATGAGGTACGTCAGGGACTAATAAAGCAGAAAGGCTGGGCTGAGGACATAGCTCTGTGGTAGAGTATGCTCAGCGTGTGGGTGTCTCGGGGTTTAACATGCCCTACTCTGGAGAGAAGAAAAGGAGGGGGAAGAACAAAAAGAAAAAAAAAAGGGGAACGGTGTGGCAGACGGGGTCAGGGATATGGGGTGAAGTATAAGACAGGCAGGGGCTGATGATATGAGTCAGCAGGTAAAAGGACTTGTAGTACAAGCCTGGTGACCCCAGTTGGATCCCCAGAATCCATGTAAAGGTGGAAAGAAAAGCTTGACTCCACAAAATTGTACTCTGACTTCTAAAGGTACACTGGTATGTGCACCCCTCATTCCCCACATTGTGTGTGCATACACACATATACACATACAATAATAATTTTGTTTTAAGAGATAAGCAAAACCTCTGTGTATGTTTGAGTGTGTGCCACTAAAAAACTGACTCCTCGCTGCCTGTTGTGTACACCGTTGATCCAGCACTTGGGAGGCATAGGCAGATGGATCTCTTGGGAGTTCAGCCTGACCTATCTACAGAGTTCCAGGACAGCCAGGGCTACATAGAGAGACTTGTCTCACAAACCAAAAACAAACAAAACAGTAAAACTCAAGTCTGGGGCTGGAGAGATGGCTCAGAGGTTAAGAGCACCGACTGCTCTTCCAGAGGTCCTGAGTTCAATTCCCAGCAACCACATGGTGGCTCACAACCATCTGTAATGAGATCTGGCGCCCTCTTCTGTATACATAATAAATAAATAAATCTTTAAAAAAAAACAACAAAAAAAAAACTCAAGTCTGATTCCTGACACTTGTTATGTTGGTAAAGCAGACTGTATCGGGACTCTAGTTAGATATAAGGACCATTGCAGCAGGGCTTTGCATTGAGGGAGAGGCTAGATTCTAAATATAACAAGGAAAAGTTGGGGATGTGCAGCTAAGGAACAGAATGGACTTGTAGGGATAAAAGGTCATCACTGGATGGAAAATTACTAAAGGGGTCAGTGTTAGGGTTTGAATGTGTCCACGAAATTCATGTGTTAAAACTGACTTCCTAGTGATACAATGTTGAAGTTGATTATTTATACTTTGATTAATGCCTGTGGGAGTGGGGGAGCTTTTAGGGAGGAGGTTTCCAATAAAAACATGAGTTTAGGCTACTCTGGTGTGATCTCACCCTATAACGCCTCCACTGTGGGGAGAGACAGCAAGAAGGCATTTTCCTTAATGTTGGACTTCCTAATCTCTATACTTGTTATAAGTAAAGACTTTCTTGAGGTATTTATATGCTACCTTGCAGCTTAATATATGGGAAGGGATTTTTTTTTTTTTTTTTAAGGCAGGGTTTCTCTGTGTAGCTTTGTGCCTTTCCTGGATCTCGCTCTGTAGACCAGGTTGGCCTCGAACTCTCAAAGATCCGCCTGCTTCTGCCTCCCGAGTGCTGGGATTAAAGGCGTGCGCCACCACCGCCCGGCCATGGGAAAAGATTCTTAATTGAGCACTGGCTTCTTTGAGGGTAATGCTTAAAGAATGATGCCATAGCCAAAGATACTTGTACTTTGGTCATGAGCCCTTGGTGATCTCAGTCCTTTTGACTGACTGAAGACAACTTGAGAGAAGGATTAAACCACCTGATTCCTTTACTAATCAGTCACCACACTGGGCCAGCCAGTACAGCACACTTATCAGTAGCTTTACTTGCACGAGGAACTTGCTGATTGATTGCAGTAAGTAGCAAAAAAGACCACTCTTGACTTTGGTACAGAAGAAAGGTTGCTGTTTCCTGAACAAATCCTTCGAAAGAGCAAGGTCCTGGTGGTGGTAAGCAGTTAACCTTGGAGTCCAGCAAGACTTGGAGAAAAGCCAGTCTCCTTTATGGCTTTTTGTTATTTGGGTTTTGTTTTGTTTTGTTGAGGCAAGGTTTCATGTACTCAAGATTAGCCTTTACCTACAAAATGTTGGCATTACAATTTGCCACCACACCTGGCTCATTGACTTTTTACTTAAATGAAAGCTTTCACATTTGTAGCACATTGGAAACATTGTAGTTGAATGGGGGTCCTTCAAAAGATATGTTTGTATTGTAATTCCTGAGAGGTAAATGTTGCCTTATTTAGAAAAAGGGTCTTTATTAAGTATAATCGTTGAGTATGAAGAGACTATCTTGAATTATCTTGGTGAGACTAGTCCAGTGATGCTAAATATACCTCTAAGGAGAAAGCAAAGGCCAGGGAGGCCAAGAGGAAGATTTGAGACGAAAGATAAGCTGTCTTGTTACCCTAGACAGTTCAGGATACTGCAGCCACAAAGTGGAAGAGGTGGGGTACAGTAAGCATCAGTGAGCTTCTAGAAGTGGTGTGGTCCTGTGGACACATTGTAGATTTCTGACCTACACAGCTATGATAGTAGTTCCTGGTGTTTTGAGTCACCGGGTTTTTTTACAGCAGCCATGGGCCTAGTGAAATCAGAGTAAGATACTTATAAGAGTATAGGATACCTGTTAGGAAAATAAAATCTGAGGCCTTTCATACTATATACCAGATAGCAAAGTTCTTTTTTTCTTTTTTCTTTTTTTAAAGGTTTATTTATTTATTATGCACACAGTGTTCTGCCTGCAGGCCAGAAGAGGGCACCAGATCTCATTATAGATGGTTGTGAGCCACCATGCGGTTGTTGGGAATTTAACTCAGGACCTCTGGAAGAGCAGCTGGTGCTCTTAACATCTGAGCCATCTCTCCAGCCCTGGATAGCGAAGTTCTAACATTGCCCTCAAGCATCATATTTCATAATCAGAAATGATTTTGTGTGTCCATATTCTGTCTACCACTGACAACTCAGAAGAACGGAACACTTGCCCCAACAATTGGCACTGGGTTAATTTTGATCTGCTGGAAGTAGATAGCTGATGTTTGTCCCTTGGGCTAAATGTAGATATGTGATCTCAGCTAGGCCAATAAGAGTCTAGAATTTTAGAAATACATATTTTTGGCACTAGTGATTGAACCTAAGAGTGTTCACACTAAGCTATACTGAACTATACATTCCTAGGAATTTAGCAACATAAAACATGGGCCAAAAGGATGGGTACATTTGATTATTTTTAAGATTTATTTTATGTATATGAGTGCTTTGCCTACATGTACATGGAGTGAATGCCTGAGGAGGCCAGGAGAGAGTGTCTGATTCCCAGAACTGTAGTCACTATGTGGGTCATGGAAGCCTAAACCCTGTCCTCTGCAAGAATCCTGAGTGTTCTGAACTGTTGAGCCATTTCTCCAGCTCGTAGGTGATTTGTTTTACAGTCAAACTCTAAAAGGCTGCTTATTAATAGGAAAAGACTTGGTGTGCAATCTCAAAATCGGTACATTTTTAAGATCATAGGGAAGCAGTCTCCTACAAAATACAGTAGTCAAATGCATGATCAATATGGGGAACCTAAACTGCCTAACAGGAAGGTAGGCCAGACAGGTGATGAGGCAACATGTGGATGATGGGAAAGCAGTGATTAGAAAATACAGTCCACCCAGCACTCAGGAGGCAGAGGCAAATGGATCTCTAAGTTTGAGGCCAGCCTGGTCTACAGAGTGAGTTCCAGGACAGCCAGGGCTACACAAATCTTGAATCAAAAACCAAAAAGAAAATACTGGCCAAATACTGGAGCCGAATAGAACCAGAAAGTTCAAAGTAAATGAGCAGATGTAGGGAACACAGGCCAATAAGACAGTATTGGAGTATGGGAAGGAAGTCATTGAGTCTTGGGTAGACTTGAGGAAGGCAGTGGTGGGTGAATGGTAAAGGCTGCAGTACAACAGCCGGGAGACTTGGTGGGACAACCATACATTCAGAAGTGAGGGACAATATAGGTTATGTTTGCTATTCTGGGCATTGAACCTAGGGTTCATAACATTGAAATACATCCCAATATTGGGGATATTTGAGATTTTTAGATTTTACTTATACCCCTGTGTATGCCGTATGTTTGCTGGTGCTTGTGAAGGTCATAAGAGGGCATCAGAGCTGGGGTGAAGGGGTGGTGGTGAGCTGACCAACATAGGTGCAGGGAAGCCAACTCCAGTCCTCTGGAAGAGCAGCAGGCATTCTTTTGTTACATGGTTGGTTGGTTTGGTTTGGGCTCATGGGAGGAAAAGGTTCATTTCCTCTTATATTTCAAGGTAAGTCTTACTGAGGGAAGTCAGGGCAGGGACTCAAGCCTGGAGGCAGAAACTGAAGCGGAGGCCACTGAAGGATGCTACTTACTCTTTGGCCTGCTCAGCCTTTTTATTAAAATGTAGTTACATATTTTCCTCATTCCCTTTACTACCTCCAACCCTTCCCATGCCCCTCTTCTCAAATTCATGTCCCTTTTCTTAGTTATTGTTAAACACACACACAAATACATAAATACAACCTGCTGAGTCTATTTAGAGTTTGTATGTATAAGCTTCACCCATAATACCTCAACATTATGGCTTCCTAAACGAGATCTGAACGAGGACAACACTAACACACATACTAACATGAAGTGGGGGAGATCTCACTGGGTCCCACCCATAGACAACTACAGGCAACCAAGGAATGCTGCGAGAGAGTGAGAGGGAGCGAGGGAGAATTAGTCTTCCCAGGGATGAGTCCTCTCATTGACTGTAACAAGCATTCTAAATGGCTGAGCCATCTCCAGTCCGGACATTGAAGTTAATGTTAAGATAATCAAGGCAATATGTCTAACAGTGGTATAATTGGTAGAACCAGAACTAGTTGCTTGAATTTGGGGTAGAAAATGGGAACTTAGATATCAGGAAAATTTGATAACATGGAATAATAGATATCAACAGATGGGTAATTTGGTTTGGGGACTAGAGGAAGGAATCTGCTGTCAGGATGATAATGATCATACCTAGGACTGTAAAGTGAGAGATAGTGCTTAGAAAGCACGAGCCCATACAAAGGGATTCAGGGGGAGCATTATTAAGGGATAGCACTAGATCCAGTATCCAAGGGTAAGAAACAAACTGATGCCTGTCTCAGTTCCTTGGAGATGTAATTTGGGGAACTGTCATTGATGGTTAGAATTACTGACCTATCTCAGTTCCTTGGAGATGTAATTTGGGGAACTGCCATTGATGGTCAGAATTACTGTAAATAGGCTGTCATCAGGGAAGAGTGGGCGTCAGACTGTGGCACTTAGAGTTCAGAGAAGCAGGGTACCAAGTCATGGTGATACGGGGTCAGGGAAGGTCAAAACTGTGGAGGAAGGCCCTTTTAGTGGAAAACAGTTTATAGAATCCCAAGATGGGTGAATCAGTGGGGCAGATCCAGAGCTTAGCTGAGGGACTGTGCTGGGCCAGGAGCTCCTTAATAGGCAAGTGGGGACTGAATACTGAGGAGCAGTGGGCAGTGGGGCCATGTAGCAGAGGCAGACCTGATGTTAGGGGATTGTGGATATAGGAACCTGGACATAGTGACAGATGCCACAGGGGGCTCTATAGCTATTTGGAGTAAAGAGATGCTGTACCTAGGAATGCTGGGTAATAAGTCAGCTTTATAGGGACAGTGGGAATGTTTTAAAGAGTAGGGACTGGAATCTAGAGCAGAATAGGAAGTCTGTCAAGGGCCATCATATAGTTGGAAGTTAATGAACAACTGAATACAAAGGAGACTGAGAATGTGATTTATTCCATCAGATATACCACAATTGTGGACATTTCCATAAAGTATAGCAGTGTTGGAGTGCTGCATTTGAACAACTGACATTCACGAGTAAACAAAGTAGGTAGGCGAATAACCTGCAAAGATGAGTTCTGGTATTTACTTTTTTGAGTCTGAGGTGACAAGTCCAGCAGGAACTCTTGTTAACGACAGTCCCCAAACCCAGCCCCTTCATCTTGGCCCCTTAGCTTCAGAGGGCCTCCAGGCTGAAATGAAGTCGCCTGAGAATTCTCTAGCATAGTCCCCCCATGGACCCCAGCAAAGGAAGGCCCTCGGTCTCATCTCACGGAATCCATGAATTCTAGTCCTCCGTCCCTGAAGGTCTGTTGTCCCGTTCCACACAGTCCAAAAAAAAAACCAAAACTGTCTTGAGCGTTGGCTTTCTGATGTTCAGCTCCGCTTACTACAGACCTTGGGTCCTCCTGGTAGCCACAAAACCTAAAGCAGGGGAAAAAAAAAAAAAAAAGCCCAGTCTGCGTCAGCTCCAACTCCTGAGGGCGCAGACATACCTTGACAAACACCACTCACCTCCAGCTTCCAGCCATACCCGCTGCTCTCCCAGGTCCGCCAGCTTGGTGTGCAGAGTTCTGACTGAAACAGCTCCTAAACAAAACTGGCTCATTCTGGAGCGTCGCAGCATCATGGGGCTCCAGCGCTACACCTAGGGCGCCAATTCCCTCGGTAACCTCTGGGAGGCCGCGGGCTCGGGGCTGGTTCATCCTTTAAGCAACAGAAGGCTGGACTCATTCTTTGCTCTACAAACACAAAAACACTGGGCCCTCACGTCACAAAGTGGTAGGATATAGAGACGTCATCTTAATTACAAATGGGGTTCAATCCAATCCAGGATCGTAAACGTTAGAGACTAATTGCACTCAATGCGTGGGTGCTAGCAACACCGTCGATTCATTGCCGGCAGCGACTTTGGACCTTCTGATGAACAGTTAGACAAAGCAACAACAAAGAAAAGCATCAAAGGCTAGATGGAAGGGGTGCAGCGCATCTCCAAAACAAAAGGCTGCGTGTTCCCTTACCCCAACCGCCCCCACCCCCACCCCGACTCTGCGGCCACCCCGTCGGACCCAGGCCGCTTAGGCAAACTGCAAATGGATATAGGTGAAAATGCAGGAAGTGATGGAGAGGGCGATGGTCGCGTAGATGAAGATGGAGAGGTGCGGGAAGTGGTCGAGGTAGCAGCTCTCCTCCACCAGAGTCTCCTCTTCCTCAGGCTCGGGGCGCACGGCGGCCTTCCGGGACTGCCCAGCGCGGGTCCCAGGAGCCCTCCCGCCCGCGCGCCGACCAGATTTCCGGCTAGCCCAGGACGCCGACTTGGGTGCGCGGGCACTGTAGCTCTCCTCCGGGGGCGGCTTATCGAATAGGCCCTCGGACTCAGGGTCAGAGTCGAAATACATCTGCTCTGGACCCCAGGGCTTGCGCTGAAAGGGACCTTTAGCCATCAGCGTAGAGCAGGGTCAGCTGCTGAGACTGGGAGACGAAGTCCTTAAGGGGTCGCAGTGCAGTGGGCGGTGGCCCGGACTGCAGCAGTATTTCTACACCTAGTGGGGGTGGGGGTGGCAGAGGCGGAGCCAGCAGAGCAGGGGGCCTCTGCGGGTCCCGGGCCTCTCTGCCCAGACGCCACTTTCTCTGGCTCCTCCTTTCCGCCCACAGCCTGTTGCAGAGGTTGGCCAGCTAGCTTCTGGCACCTCGCAAACCTTGGCGCAGCAAGGTCTGTCTCCATAGCAACGAGACGGGCATGCGGGGGGGGGGGGGGGGGGGGCGGGGAAGGAGGCGAGAGGCGCTTGTTGGGATCCCTCAGCTAATAAGGGGGACGTGGCACTTATGGAAGATGAAAGGCAGGAGTTAAACCTCCAAGCTTCGTGAGGAGCTTCCCCAGGGTTTTATTTCTTCCTTTCAAAGACATGAATAATATAAGGTCTTAAAAACAACACAGAGAAACCCTGTCTCGAAAAACAACAACAACAAAAAAAAACCCAAAACCAACCAACCAAACAAAAAAAAAAAAACCCCTGATAGACAAACACTTTAATGAGGTGATGCACAAATGCGCAGTTTTATAACCAAACGACATGGCGTTGCTGCATGAGAGCCAGATACAGGAAAAACAGTGGAGAAAGGCCAACTCACAGACTAAGTGGTGGCCGCTTAAATGCTCTTTCCCTTTGTCCTGTCCTCCTTCCTCCTTCCTCCCAGCAGAAGAACTTCCTGTGTATTCCTTATTGAGGGCTCCAGCAGAGTGTGTGTGTGTGTGTGTGTGTGTGTGTGTGTGTGTGTGCATCTGCACAGAGTGTGTGTGTGTGTGTGTGTGTGTGTGTGTGATGCATGAAAAACTGACACAATCTTATAGGAAAAAATGGTAAATTTAGCTGTGTATGCACACAAGAGACTGAGGCAGAAGTCATGAGTTCCAGTCCGGCCTGCATGTATATGGAAACTCTGATCAAAAGATAACAAAACAACCTAATGAAAACAATATCACAATAAAACTTCCATAAACCGAGGGTCCAGAAGTAACAAAGTTAAAGGCTCACGTTTCTCTTCCTCTCCTCTCGCTGCTATCTACATTCTATTTTCACATCTTTCATCTACCTCCAGCCTTTGGGGCATTTCATCTGTGATGGGGAACAAATCCTCTCAGGGAGCCAGTAAGGTGGCTCAGTAGGCTAAAGACACTTGCCACCTAGCCTGACGACCTGAATTTGATCCCCAAGATCCACATGATAGGAGAGAACTGGCTTCTGCAAATTGTCCTCTGAACTCCACATGTATGCTGTAATACACACACTCATACACACAGACACACTAAATGTACCTGCTCACACTGTTCAGCTGGAATCTCCAGCTTGCCCCTGTGAAAGCCCCATTTCTGCCTCTCCAGACCCTGCCCTCTCAGAGAATCTCTAACAAAGGGAAGGCTCCAAAAATCCCAGTCCCGCATTCTTGGTGGCCACGGCAGCCCCTCCCCTAAAGTCTCCACCTAAAGTGTACTATACTTGGGCACAAACCCAACTTATGGCAGACACGTCATCACCCCTTGATTACAGGGTACATAAGTGCCCTGCTTTAGTTCGGCCATGTGATTTTTCTCCTGCCCCTTCTCCCTCCTCCTGAAGGAGTCACTTGGGAGTTACTTTGCTCAAAATAAACCTGTTCTTTTACTTTTTCAATTCGGCTTGATCTGGCTTACTGCATTGGCAGAGAAACCTATTATTGGGGTACAGAAAACTTATTACACACTAGTTATGTTTTTTAAGTGTTGAAAAAAGTCCTTCCAGAGACTTTTCATGATCTAAGCCCATTTCTCATCTCTGTTCCTAGTCAAACTCTTTGGCACCTTTAATACTTGGTGGGTACCACTGTCTCTTATCTGAGGGTCAGTCCCTTGTGGGATTTGGGGAGAGCAATCACACGACTCATTTGGGGCTTCATTGTGTTGGAGGAATCCACTGGCAAGCCTGTTGGGAGCAACAGATCCAGCTTCTACCAGACAACTCATTATAGTTCATCCAGTAGAAGCCAGGATCAGAGTGTTGAAAAAATGCGACCAGAGTGCTGTCTCTCACTCTCAAAGCATTCAGGACTCCTTGCAGCAATAGCAGATATCATTAGGTAGTGGCGGCATTCTGATGTTTGTTGAATAAGTGATGAGGCGAATGAAAGACGGGCTGTTGGCAGCAAGAGGCTACATTCTCGGAGTCTAGCAGCTGCAGATACGAGCATCTCCTTTGCAAGGACAAAGAGAACATGGGACCCTCAGCCATGCTACTGGGAATTGAGAAGGGTGGAGAGATTTTAGAAAGTGGCCTGACAGTTTCATAAAAAGATAAGCATATATTTAAAATGTAACTCGGGGCTAGAGAGATGTCTCAGCAGTTATGAGTGCTGGCTGCTCTTCCAGAGGTTCCGTGTTCTATTCCTAGCACCACATGGTGGCTTACAACTGTCTGTAACTCCAGTTCCAGGGGATCCGACACCTTCTTCTGATCTCCATGGGCACCAGGCATGCACATAATACACAGACATACATGCAGGAAAAACACCCATATGCATAAATTTGTTTTTAAAAGTTAAAAAAAGGATAGGACCCAAGTCTTATCCCCAGCTTACAGCAGATCATGTGTGGTGTCTGCCCCATTTCCAATGGACCACTCAGGTCTTCTACAGCCTTCCTCCATGACACATCCCTTTGTCTCAGCTGCCAAATCCAGGAGGCACTCCCTGGAAAACAGACTGGCCACTCTGGCCAAGGAATCATATTCGTGTGTTGCTCAGCCATCATTAAAGAAGCTTCCTCCTTCAGTAGATGGAAACAAATACAGAGACCCAAAGCCAGACAATGTGCTGAGTGAGAGACCTTGGAACAGAGTGGCTGTGCCCGAATCTACCGCTATTTCAGCCAGCAATTGCAATTCCACAGTTATCGGCCTGCTTCTCTAGCAGCAGCCTGGTGGGAATTCTGTTCCTGCAGGTACCGGCTCTGTGGCTGCCGCTAAAGGTAGTTTTAACTAAATCTTTATTGTTCTATTTATAAATAAGACTTGAAATTCAAAGGCTGGGGTGAAACCCTGAGAACTCAGAGAGGCTGAGTAGCAAAAAGTTAACCTTCTTTCCTTGCTGGCGTCTCCGAAAGCCCCATGCTTCCACTACGCCAAACCAGAAAATGCTGCACCACTCCAAATCCCTCCCTTCTACTTCCTGTGTTTCTCTATCTCTCCCGGATGCCTTCTGATGCTCTATGATTACTTTCTGTCAACTAATTGCTAACTCAGCCTCCTGACCCAAGGTTTATTTTATGTAATCAATGCAAATGCAGACTCGGGGTTCACAATGTGATCGAATATTCCCCAACAACACTCTCTGTCATTTTTGTTTGTTTGTTTGTTTGTTTTTCGAGACAGGGTTTCTCTGTATAGCTCTGAGCCTTTCCTGGAACTCACTCTGTAGTCCAGGCTGGCCTCAAACTCAAGAGATCCACCTGCCTCTGCCTCCCGAGTGCTGGGATTAAAGGCGTGTGCCACCACCGCCTGGCAAACACTCTGTCTTCAAAGGGTTATCTCCATCAATCCCTCCCCCCAGGGCTTAGGGAATCTTGCAGAAGAGTAGATGGAAAGATTGCAAGAACCAGAGAGGATGGAGGATGCCTAGGAAACAAGGTTCTCTAGACACAATGGGACCAACACATATATGAACTCACAGAGACTGTGGCCATATGCACAGGCCTGTATGGGTCTGTGCCAGATGAGGTCCCAGAATTGGGAGAACTGGTCACAAACCCCCGTCCCTAACCCAGACGCTATCTACAATTAATAACCACTCAGAAATGAACAATTAGTTTTCTTCTATGGAGTCTCACTGGGGAAACAAACCACTCTTGAGGGCAGACTCCAGGCCCAGCAGTAGATGGCCAACAGAAAATGAACTCAATGGCATCTTTGGAGGTTCTTTGTCTCATAATGTTGTGTCAGGCTTTTTTTCCTCCTTCTTGTTTTTCCTTACAGGTCCTTTGTGTATATATTATGGCTTCCAGATTTGTGTTTTAATGATTCCTGTGTGTATGACTGTGTATTTCCTAGTCCGGTTTGCTTGTGTTTTATTTTATTATTATTCTTTAGATGCCTTTTTTTTCAAACAGAAAAAGAAACTAAGCTGTTTATTTAGTAAATGTTTTCATTAAAACACATTTTTCTTTTAAAAACTGTCTTTTGCTCCAAGTAACCAACAAAATTCTGAACCAGTAAAAGGAAGAAAGGAGACAATAAAGAGGGCAGGGTGATTATTATTGTCACATATTGTTCAGCTTAGCACCTTTCACGTGGCAAATTTCCTTGTTTATTGAAACATGATTTATCTAAAATACTCAGGATGGATGGTCACACATTTCTTTCTTTTTTTCTTCTTCTTTTTATTATTATTATTATTATTTTATTTTACAATACTATTCAGTTCTACATAACAGCCACAGATTCCTTTGTTCTCTCCCTTCCTGCCCCCTCCCCTTCCCCCCAGCCCACCCCCCATTCCCACCTCCTCCAGAGCAAGGCCTCCCCTGAGGACTGAGATCGACCTGATAGACTCAGTCCAGGCAGGTCCAGTCCCCTCCTCCCAGATTGAGCCAAGCATCCCTGTATAAGTTCCTGGTTTCAAACAGCTAACTCATGCAATGAGCCCAGGACCTGGTATCACTGCCTAGATGCCTCCTAAACAGATCAAGTCAATCAACTGTCTCACCTATTCAGAGGGCCTGATCCAGTTGGGGGCCCCTCAGCCTTTGGTTCATAGTTCATGTGTTTCCATTCGTTTGGCTATTTGTCCCTGTGCTTTATCCAACCTTGGTTTCATCAATTCTCGCTCATATAAACCCTCCTCTTTCTCGCTAATTAGACTCCCGGCGCTCCAACCCGGGGCCTAGCCGTGGATGTCTGCATCCAGATTCCTCAGTCCTTGGATGGGGTTTCTGGCCCAACTATTAGGGAGTTTGGCCATCCCATCACCATAGTAGGTCAGTCCCAGCTGTCTCTCGGCCATTGTCAGTAGTCTTTTGTGGAGGTATCTTTGTGGATTTCTGTGGGCCTCTTTAGCACTGTTTCTTCCTTTTCTCATGTGGTCTTCATTTACCATGGTCTCCTATTCCTTGTTCTCCCTCTCTGTTCTTGATCCAGCTGGGGTCTCCCGCTCTCTTTCCCTCGACCCTCGCCCTTCATTGCTCCCACTCATGTCCAGGTTGTTCATGTAGATCTCAGCCATTTCTCCATCATTGGGTGATCCTTGTGTCTTTCTTGGGGTCCTGTTTTCCAGGTAGCCTCACTGGTGATGTGAGTAGCAGTCTAGTCATCCTTGTTCCACATCTAGTATCCTCCTATGAGTGAGTACATACCATATTTGTTTTTCTGAGTCTGGGTTATCTCACTCAGGATGATTTTTTCTAGATCCATCTATTTGCTTGCAAACCTCATGATGTCATTGTTTTTCTCTGCTGAGTAGTATTCCATTGTATATATGTGCCACAATTTATTTATCCATTCTTCAGTTGAAGGGCATCCAGGTTGTTTCCAGTTTTTGGCTATTACAAACAATGCTGATATAAACATAGCTGAGCAAGTGCTCTTGTGGTATGATTGAGCATTTCTTGGGTATATGCCCAAGAGTGGTATAGCTGGATCTTGGGGGAGATTGATTCCCAATTTTCTAAGAAAGCACCATATTGATTTCCAAAGTGGTTGTACAAGCTTGCATTCTCACTGGCAGTGGAGGAGAGTTCCTCTAGTTTCACATCCTCTCCAGCATAAAGTGTCTTCAGTGTTTTTGATCTTAGCCATTCTGACAGGCGTAAGGTGGTATCTCAGAGTTGTTTTGATTTGCATTTCCCTGATGATTAGGGATGTTGAGAATTCTCTGTTTAGTTCTATAGCCCATTTCTTAATTGGACTGTTGGTCGTTTTGATGTCTAATTTCTTGAGTTCCTTATATATTCTGGATATCAGTCCTCTGTCAGATGTGGGGTTGGTGAAGATCTTTTCCCATTCTGTAGGCTGTCGCTTTGCCTTGTTGACCGTATCCTTTGCTCTACAAAAGCTTCTCAGTTTCAAGAGGTCCCATTGATTGATTGTTTCTCTCAGTGTCTGTGCTATTGGTGTTATATTTAGGAAGTGATCTCCTATGCCAATGCGCTCAAGACTCCTTCCTACTTTCTCTTCTAGCAGGTTCAGAGTAGCTGGATTTATGTTGAGGTCCTTGATCCACTTGGACTTAAGTTTTGTGCATGGTGACAGATATGGATCTATTTGCAGCCTTCTACACATTGATATCCAGTTATGCCAGCACCATTTGTTGAAGATGCTTTCTTTTTTCCATTGTACACTTTTGGCTTCTTTGTCAAAAATTATATGTTCACAGGTGTGTGGGTTAATGTCAGGGTCTTCAATTCGATTCTATTGGTCCACATGTCGGTTTTTATGCCAATACCAAGCTGTTTTTTATTACTGTAGCTCTATAGTAGAGCTTGAAGTCAGGGATTGTGATGCCTCCAGAGCTTGTTTTATTGTACAGGATTCTTTTGGCTATCCTGGTTTTTTTGTTTTTCCATATGAAGTTGAGTATTATTCTTCCCAGGTCTGTGAAGAATTGTGTTGGGATTTTGATGGGGATTGCATTGAATCTGTAGATTGCTTTTGATAAAATTGCCATTTTTACTATGTTGGTCCTGCCTATCCATGAGCATGGGAGATCTTTCCATTTTCGTCAGATTCAATTTCTTTTTTCAGGGACTTAAAGTTCTTGTCATATAGGTCCTTCACTTGCTTGGTTAGTGTCACCCCAAGGTATTTTATGTCATTTGTGGCGATTGTAAAGGGTGATGTATCTCTGATTTCCTTCTCAGCTTCTTTGTCCATTGAATATAGGAGGGCTACTGATTTTTTTGAGTTGATCTTGTATCCTGCTATGTTGCTGAAGGTGTTTATAAGCTTTATCAGTTCCTGGGTGGAATCTTTGGGGTCACTCAAGTATACTATCATGTCATCTGCAAATAGGGAAAGCTTGACTTCTTCCTTTCCAATTTGTATCCCCTTAATCTCTTTATGTTGTCTTATTGCTCTGGCTAGAACTTCAAGTACTATATTGAATAAGTATGGGGAGAGTAGACAGCCTTGCCTCGTTCCTGATTTTAGTGGAATTGCTTTGAGTTTCTCTCCATTTAATTTGATGTTGGCTGTTGGCTTTCTGTAAAATGCCTTTATTATGTTTAGGTATGTTCCCTGTATTCCTGATCGTTCCAAGACTTTTATCATGAAGGGGTGTTGGATTTTGTCAAATGCCTTTTCTGCATCTAGTGAGATGATCATGTGGTTTTTTTCTTTGAGTTTGTTTATATGGTGCATTACATTGATGGACTTTCATATGTTGAACCACCCTTGCATCCCTGGGATGAAGCCTACTTGATCATGGTGGATAATTGTTTTGATGTGTTCTTGGAGTCTGTTTGCCAGTATTTTATTGAGTATTTTTGCATCAATGTTTATGAGGGAGATCGGTCTGTAGTTCTCTTTCTTTGTTGTATCCTTGTTTGGTTTAGGAATCAGGGTAATTGTAGCCTCATATAAGGAGTTTGGTAATGTTCCTTCTGTTTCTATTATGTGGAACAATTTAGAGAGTATTGGTATTAACTCTTCTTTGAAGATCCGGTGGAATTCTGCGCTGAAACCATCTGGTTCTGGGCTTTTTTTGGTTGGGAGACTTTTAATGACTGTTTCTATTTCCTTAGGGGTTATTGGACTATTTAAATAGTTTATCTGGTCTTGATTTAACTTAGGTATGTGGTACCTATCCAGAAAATTGTCCATTTCTTTTAGGTTTTTCAGTTTTGTGGAGTAGAGGTTTTTGAAATATGACCTGATAATTCTCTGTATTTCCTCAATGTCTGTTGTTATGTCCCCCTTTTCATTTCTGATTTTGTTGATTTGGATTCTCTCTCTCTGTCTTTTGGTTAGTTTGGATAAGGGCTTGTCTATCTTGTTGATTTTCTCAAAGAACCAACTCTTTGTTTCATTAATTTTTTGGTATTTTTCTCTTAGTTTCTATTTTATTAATTTCACCTCTCACTTTGATAATTTCCTGGCGTCTATTCTTCCTGGGAGACTTTGCTTCTTCTTGTTCTAGAGCTTTCAGGTGTGCTGTTAAGTCACTAGTGGGAGATTTCTCCAACTTCTTTATGTGACCATTTAGTGCTATGAATTTCCCTCTTAGCACTGCTTTCATAGTGTCCCATAAGTTTGGGTATGTGGTGTCTTCATTTTCGTTGATCTCTAGGAAGTCTTTAATTTCTTTCTTTATTTCTTCCTTAACCCATTGGTGATTCAGTTGAGCATTATTCAGTTTCCATGAGATTGTAGGTTTTCTGTAGTTTTTGTTGTTGTTGAAATCTAACTTTAAACCATGGTGGTCTGATAGAACACAGGGGGTTATTCCAATTGTTTTGTATCTGTTGAGATTTGCTTTGTGGCCAAGTATGTGGTCGATTTTAGAGAAAGTTCCATGGGGTGCTGAGAAGAAGGTATATTCTTTTTTGTTAGGATGAAATGTTCTGTAGATATCTATTAGGTCCAATTGGGTCATGATATCAGTTAAGTCCTTTATTTCTCTGTTAAGTTTCGATTTGGGAGATCTGTCCAGTGGTGAAAGTGGGGTGTTGAGATCTCCCACTATTAATGTGTGGGGTTTTATATGTGGTTAAAGCTTTAGTAATGTTTCTTTTACATATGTGGGTGCCCTTGTGTTTGGGGCATAAATGTTCAGAATTGAAACTTCATCTTGGTGGATCTTTCCTGTGATGAGTATGTAATGCCCTTCTTGGTCTCTTTTGATTGATTTTAATTTGAAGTCTATTTTGTTGGATATCAGGATGGCTACACCCGCTTGTTTCTTAAGACCATTTGATTGGAAAGTCTTTTCCCAGCCTTTTATTCTTAGGTAGTGTCTGTCTTTGAATTTGAGATGTGTTTCTTGTATGCAGCAGAAAGATGGGTCCTGCTTTCGTATCAATTCTGTAAGCCTATGTCTTTTTATAGGTGAGTTAAGTCCATTGATATTAAGGGATATTAATGACCAGTAATTGTTCATCCCTGTTATTTTTGGTGGTAGCTTGTGTGTACTTCTCTTCTTTGGGGTTTACTGCTGTGGCTTTATCTATTGCCTGTGTTTTCGAGTGTGTATCTGACTTCCTTCGGTTCGAATTTTCCTTCTAGTGCTTTCTGTAGGGATGGGTTTGTGGATAAGTATTGTTTAAATCTGACTTTGTCTTGGAATGTCTTGTTCATTCCGTCTATGATGATTGAAAGTTTTGCTGGGTATATTAGTCTGGGCTGGCATCCATGGTCTCTTAGTGTCTGCATTACATCTGTCCAGGTCCTTCTGGCTTTCAAAGTCTCCATTGAGAAATCAGGTGTTTTCTGATGGGTTTGCCTTTATAGGTCACTTGGCCTTTTTCCTTTGCTGCTCTTAATATTCTTTCTTTATTCTGTACATTTAGTTGTTTAATTATTATATGTCGAGGGGACTTTTTTTGGGGGGTCTAGTCTGTTTGGTGTTCTATAGGCTTCTTGTATCTTCATAGGCATTTCCTTCTTTAAGTTGGGAAAGTTTTCTTCTATGATCTTGTTGAATATATTTTCTGTGCCTTTGAGTTGGTATTCTTCACCTTCTTCTATCCCTATAATTCGTAGGCTTGGTCTTTTCATGGTGTCCCAAATTTCTTGGACATTTTGGTTCATGACTTTGTTGGCTTTAGTGTTTTCTTTGACTGATGAATCTATTTCTTCTACTGTATCTTCAATGCCAGAGATCCTCTCTTCCATCTCTTGCATTCTGTTGGTTATACTTGCATCTGAAGTTCCCGATCTTTTACTCAGATTTTCTATTTCCAGCATTCCCTCTGTTTGTGTCTTCTTCATTTTTTCTATTTCCCTTTTCAGGTCTTGGACTGTTTCCTTCATTTGTTTCATTGCTTTTTCATGATTTTCTTTCAGTACTTTATTGTTTTCTTCCAGGACTTTATTGTTTTCTTCCAGGACTTTATTGTTTTCTTCTAATTTGTTTGCCCTTTCCTCTAGTTGTTTATAGCGTTCTTCCCATTTTTTTTTTTTTGTCTTTTCCTCTACACAAGCCTCTACCTTCTTCATGATGTTATCCATAAGGCTGTTTTCTTCTGCTTCTTCCAATTTTTGATGTTCAGGTCTAGATGTTGGAGGCGGGCTAGGTTCTGGTGATGCTGTATTGCTCTTCATTTTGTTGTATGTACTTCTGCCTTGACGTCTGCCCATCTCCTTGTGGTTCGTTCTTGGTCTTATCAGTGCACTTGGTTCAGACAGGGCTGACAGATTCAGGAAGTCTCTCTCTCTTGTCCAGATGGGAGCTCTCTTGTCTAAATGGGAACTCCGGGGCAGGATGGAAGCTCTTATCTGGATGGGCAGTCTGGGGCAGGATGGGAGCTTTTGTCCAGACAGGAAGTCCGGGGTAGGATGTGCACTCTTGTCCAGAAGGGAAGTCCAGGTCAGGATGTGAGCTCTTGTCCAGAAGGGAAGTCCAGGGCAGGATGGGAGCCCTCTCTGGTCCAGATGGGAAGTGCAGGCAGGATGGGAGCTGGGGGCCAGTCTCTAAGTACCAGGAAGTGGCTGGGGTCTCCAGCAGATGGCCATGGGCTGCCAGGGGGCTTGGAGAAGGGGATCCTTCCCGGTGGGGCTAGAAGGGGACCTGTCCGGTGGCCAGAACCTGGGGCCAAGTTGGGCAGGTCTTCCCAGGAGTGGCTGGTGCCCAGGGATGGGGTCTGGGTTGGGCCCAGATACTCATCTCTGGTCCAGAAGGGAAGTGGGGGGGGCAGGATGGGAGCTGGGGGCCGGTCTCTAAGTCTCAGGAAGTGGCTGGGGTCTCAGGCAGATGGGCATGGGGGCAGGGCATGGAGATTGCAGGGGCAGCCGGTGGGGGGGGGCTTGGAGAAGGGGATCCTTCCCGGTGGGGCTAGAAGGGAACCTGCCTGGTGGCCAGAACCTGGGGCCAAGATGGGCAGGTCTTCCAGGAGTTGCTGGTGCCAGGGATGGGGTCCAGGCTGGGCCCGGGTACTCACCTCTGGTTCAGTGCCTGTTGTTTTCTAATGAGAGATAGGAAAGGTGTGGGTTCAGATGGATCTTGGAGGAGTTGGGAGAGGAGAAACCATATTAGAATATATTGTATGAAAAAAATCTATTTTTAATGAGAGAAAAATAGAAATAAAAAAAAAGATCGGACCCAGTAATTCCACTCCTAGATTCTACCTAAGAAAAATGACAGCTCTACATGGAAGACTAATGTATACACATCTATAGCAATGTTATTGGTAATAGCTGAATTAAGAATAATTCAAATCTCCATCAAATGGCGAATGGATGAGGTTTATCTGTACAACTAGAATGCTCCTTGGCCATGCAAAGGAGCGAGCTACTGGTACTAACCAGGATGGGTCTAAAAGCATGCTAAGTGAAAAAGAAAAGCGGGTGAAAGAGGCCATAGGTGGTAGAATAAATATGAAATGTCTAGAAAAGACAACTTTATAGAGATAGAAAAGACATTTATTGCTTGTGGCTAAGGGGGACATAAAAATGCTAGCTGTAGGGGGCTAGAGAGATGGCTCAGAGGTTAAGAGCACTGACAGCTCTTCCAGAGGCCCTGAGTTCAATTCCCAGCAACCACATGGTGGCTCACAACCATCTGTAATGAGATCTGGTGCCCTCTTCTGGCCTGCAGTCATACATGTTGTATAATAAATAAATAAATCTTAAAAAAAAAAAATGCTAGCTGTAAACAGGCTCCAGGTAACTTTCTAGTAACAGGAATGTTCTAAATGCTGAACTGTGGTATAACCTTATACAGTTTTCTTTTTAAAAATCATTTTTTGAATTTTATGTGTGTGGGTGTTTTTGTCTG